>NC_090178.1:15836712-16016712 GCF_024679245.1 Pseudorasbora parva | reverse complement strand
GGTTAAATCGTCCATAACACATAAACGCTCGTTTATAAAAGCTGACAGACATGGCAGTCGTTTACAGAAATTAATTACCTTCCACTGGTGCTTCATGCGTCAGTCACGCTAGACCAGTCTCAACTACCTCCATTAGAGACACCTCCACCTGCTGAGAGACAGACAGAGAGAGGGAGACCCATAAAACACATCTTTTCTTGCCAATAATTTCACTCATGATGGAATTCCAGACAGAAAGCCAAATTGTTTTGCTCTTTTTTCTTTTCTTTTTTGGAAAAGGCAGCGACTTTCATTAATTTGTGGTTGGTTAATGGAGCCAATCTGTTGAATGTTCATACGCCGCCGCCATGACTCTCTAATTACGGACACAGATCAGTTGAGCTTGGTTAGCTTTTAGCTTAATGAATGCAACATGGCAGAAAGTGCTACATCTCGGCTCTATTAACAGAAAAATTATTTATCCAATGCTTCTTTTGGAGAGATTAAAATGAGCTGGTATTTTTAGTATACTGGAGACGTTCCTCCAGCTCTACGGCAGTGAGAAGCAGTGTATTAATGTAAACTTGTCAGCTATAATCTCTGCTTGGTGTGATTTTCTTAGAAAAGACTCTCCGTCATTTGTTTATCGGGGTATACGCCAAATGGAAAAACAGGAACTAGTCTAATATCCTCCCCAATTCAGCACGAAACGACATTTGCAACCAATTTTACTTTGGCAATTTGATGTATTTCAGGATGTTCAACAAGATAAAAATGTAGAGCGGGACATTACGAAGACAAACAGACTATATAATTCTTAGGAACAGCATGCACAATAAGACCAAGAGTGTGTTTTAAAAGGATAGTGCAGCCAAAATTGGACATTTTGAAAAAGAAAAAAAAGGTTACCTATCTTTGTACTTACAATGAAAGTTACAGGGAATAAATGTTGTTTTGAAACCCATAACTTTCATAATATGGACAAAAACGGTTGTACCATTCTTTAAAATATCATCTTTTGTGTTCCACCAAAGAAAGTCAAACAGGTTTGGAACAACACGAGGATGAATAAATGAAAAGTAAATAGGGTTCATTTTGATCCTCTCCCCACCCAGCTCTTTTACATCTTTCTCTTACACTAACCATTCTTCTAAAGCCTCTAAAACCCAAACTCATCCTCACACACTCGGAAATATTCACACACATATGCACAAACTCCCATTCTGCCCCCCTCCTCTTCAGGCCAGCTAACTGTAGTACCGCCAGTTACTCAAATGACACACTTAAAGAAACGTAGGATGAAATCAGTCATTTGAAGAGCAGAAGATTGCGCTTCTTGCCGTGCTTCATGTCTGGTGTGAATCTGTGGCCGCTCTTTGCCGGCAGAGGATCTAATAAGTGCGCCGCTGTGCTGTGGGTCGCCCAGTGTGAGATTAGAGGAACTCTATTAAACTTTATGGCTTCGAGTCGAAGCGCGGGGAACAAAGCTGTGTGAAATGAACCTCAACTACCACGGGACTTAACAAGGCGCTCATGAGTGATAAAACACACTGGGACGTTTTCTTGGAGATGGGTGGGTTGGTTTCGAGCCCACCTACTTCACAGATATTTCAAAACATATCGTGTTCTCTCGCCTGTTTGAATACCGCTTTTGGAGGACGTTGAAATATTGCTGGTGTTATTTGTCCATCGTTTTAAATGTTTCGATTAAAGAGTACCTTTTAATTCTTCTGTGCTACAACAACATTATTATTATGTTATGTATTAAAACGCATACTACTCATATTATTGCTGCAGTATATAATATGAATTCTGTGCACAGTGCAAATGTCCCGTATTAACAGAAGACCTGAATGAGCTATTTGTAAAAATTAACAGTATACAACAGTTCCTGCTGCATTGTATACTGTATCCCACAATGCATGTGTTTAATTTGACCTTTCATATCCAGTGAGATGGATGAACCGGAAGTAATATTTCTAGCATAGTATGTCTCTATACAGGTGCTGGTCATATAATTAGAATATCATCAAAAAGTTTATTTATTTCTTCCATTAAAAAAGCGAAACTTGTATATTACATTCATTCATTACACACAGACATAAAAAAAAAAAAAAAAAAAAAATATATATATATATATATATATATATATATATATTAATTTTGATTATTATAACTGACAACAAAGGAAAATCCCAAATTCAGTATCTCAGGAAATGTGAATATTTTTAAAAGGTTCAATATTGAAGACACCTGGTGCCACGCTCCAATCAGCTAATTAACTCAAAACACCTGCAAAGGCCTTTAAATGGTCTTTCAGTCTAGATCTATAGGCTACACAATCATGGGAAGACTGCTGACTTGACAGTTGTCCAAAAGATGACCAGACACTGTTGCACAAGGAGGGAAAGACACAAAAGGTCATTGGGAAAGAGGCTGGCTGTTCACAGAGCTCTGTGTCTAAGCACATAGAGGCGAAGGGGAGGAAAACATGTGGTAAAAAAGTGTTCAAGCAATAGGGAAGAGAATTGTGAAGAGAATTGTGAAACGCACCCTGAAGAGAATTGTGAAACAAAACCCATTCAAAAATGTGGGGGAGATTCACAAAGAGTGGACTGCAGCTGGAGTCAGTGCTTCAAGAACCACTACACACATATGTATGCAAGACATGGGTTTCAGCTGTCACATTCCTTGTGTCAAGCCACTCTTGAACAACAGACCGCGTCAGAAGCATCTTGCCTGGGCTAAAGACAAAAAGGACTGGACTGGTGCTGAGTGGTCCAAAGTTATGTTCTCTAATGAAAGTAAATTTTGCATTTCCTTTGGAAATCAGGGTCCCAGAGTCTGGAGGAAGAGAGGACAGAAACACAATACACATTGTTTGAGGACTGATCGACTACATGCCATGCCACATTGCAGCAGCTCAAGCAATTCAAGCAAAAGGAGCCCCAAGTATTGAGTGCGTTACCTGCTCATGCTTCTCATGTTCATACTTTTCAGTTGGCCAAGATTTCTAAAAATCCTTTCTTTCTATTGGTCTTAAGTAATATTCAAATTTTCTGAGATAAAGTAAAATAAATAAACATTTGAAATATATCAGTCTGTTTGCAATGAATGAATATAATATACAAGTTTCACTTTTTGAATGGAATTAGTGAAATAAATCAACTTTTTGATTAGATTTTAATTATATGACCAGCACCTGTACTATGTTGCAGAAATAGAGCAATATGCTTTTCTTAACATAACTATCCAATTATTTCCAATGTATTATTTGACTGGTCTGCCAAATTTGACTTTGGCTGCTTATCATTTAAACATTTAATTAATTAATTAATTCTAGTTTTCTGCAGTTAATAGTGAATTACTTTACCTGCATTTAGACAATATTACTGGAGGATAACCCAGGTTGCACAAAGTACACTTTTTAAAAAATGTTTGTATTTTTACTTAACTCAAGTACATTTCTAATGAATAAACTTTACTTGTGCAGGGCGACGCTCCTCTCGTTACTTTATTTTAATCCAATGCATGAATAAACGGATAGTTTCTCTTGTTAGTCTCTTTTTTTCTGGGACATGAGTGATGACCCATTGAAAACTGAATCACTCCTTTGAGCTTATTCTGTTCAAAGACTTGATCAAACAAGTTGGAATCAGGAATAAATTTTTTCAGTTCCCTGTGTGCACTGCATTGTCTGAAGCCGATTCTCACCTGGAGTCGTAAGAGAAAATTTAAGAAGAAGAGTGTTGGATGAAGTGGCTGCTAAGCAATATAAAGTCAGAATAATTGTGACTATACTTATTTCCTTCCATCCATCCATCCGTCCATCCGTCCATCCATCCATCCATCCATCCATCCATCCATCCATCCATCCATCCATCCATCCATCCATCCATCCATCCATCCATCCATCCATCCATCCATCCATCCATCCATCCATCCACTCAAGTAACTACTACTTGTACTTTTACTTGAGTACAGTTTGTGGATACCCACCTCTGGTCCAACACAGGGTGTCCATCCACTCGTAGAGGGTACATAGAGCCACTCTCAACCTTGAAAAACATGCTTTTAAAAACAAGCATCTAGATGAGAGCATGTAGCTAGCACAAGTGCGTAAATAATATAATACCATTATAAAGCAGAACATTTAGTTTTACTAGTTAAATTTATGTTTTTTTTTGTTAAATAGTCCACATTAACCATAGCACGTTAACATGTTAAATCTCCCAGCTCTAAATTTGATTAAAAAAATTTGCTACTGAAAATGCTAAACAACCATATTTTAGTTATTTAGATGATAAATGGACACAGACAGCAACATAGTATCGGCCTAGATCTGGCCCACATCTGGTAAACGTGGATTCCACCCGTCTGGGACAGTCCGTTCCACCAGATGTGGGCCGGATCTGGGCCAACACTCTGTTGCTGTCTGGGGAGGTTATGTGACAAATAGTAGCATATTACTATTAATAGTATACAAAAAAAGTAGTTAGTATACTGTATTTACTGCTTGTTTTCTGTTCCAAACCAAACAGATATTCTGCAATCTGCCATCTTTTTGGTCTGAAATGTAAACATAAGTGTTATAAACATGGTACTGGTTTCATTCTCACTATGTCTCTCACACACAATCAGTCAAATTGTGTTTCTTGGGATGTGATTCGCAATGCAAGGTCAATCTGACCTGTTAACAGCTACGGTGGATCTTTAAAAGTTAACGGCAAGGAAGAGTCTGCCCCAAAAGTAGTAAGCCAAAGGTAGTGCTCAGGAATGTACTCCTACTATGTGCCTGGTACTGAAATCAACCCCATGCACTCCATGATCAGATTGTATATGGATTCCCAACTTTAGATTGTTTCCATTCCATTGTTTGCAAACAATGAGTCATAGATAAGAAATTAATATTAATATAGATAAAGATTGCTGTGATAAATTGTGTTGGTAAGGTGTGATCGCAAATTGATTATGCATGCATGTTCGATGTGCTCTATTTCTATCCGTTTCTTGTTCGTTTTCTCACACGCTTCGTCTCTAACACTCTTGTTCTCACCCTCCCTCCCCCTCTTCATGATTGATGGCATTGCAGCTTTTATCTCAGGTAAGCCTGTGCTGTTACTTATCTAGCCCGACTGTCACTGGACGAGAAAGGTGTTTGCTAGCACCACTCAGACAGCAGATTGGCTTGGTCCAGAGCCAGTTGGGATAAACCCCCAGGTAGCGGGACAGTGGCCAATGTAGCTGTGCTGAAGTGTGGATGGAACATGCAAAACTACATTTACACAATGTTTGAAGAAAATGAGTGGTACTTGTCTGTGCAATACATAGCACTAGAATGCTAGAGTGTTGTGGCTGGTTGCCAGGGTGTTGCTACGTGATTGCTTTAGAAGAGTCCACCTCCAAGCAATAAGTTACCTTACAATCCAAACTCTCACACAGTATAACCATACACTTCATAAAATGTGTTAGCTAGAGACTTGGAATAATGTGATGGAATAGCACATTAGTGGTAGATTTAAGTATTTCCATCTACTGGAAAAGAATGTCTACAATAATATGTTCTTAATATAGTGATATTCTCCATGTCACCAACTCTGGTGTTCAATACTGAATACTAAACAAAACGTAACACTTTAAGCAAACAGTAGAGGCCTGTTTCTCCTTTTACCTATTAAACAGGCGTTCGAATGACACTACCATTACATCCATCCAAGGGACACAATTATCCCATGTTTTTTCTATTGGCCCACAAATGAGAGCAGCCGAGTCTTATTTTCCCAGCTGTGCAGCAGTCCAGATGAGAGCATTTTTTCTTCTTTGGCTTTTTGAGAATGGTACCCCTGAGTTGCAGGGAGCGTGTCCAGCTCCATTTGCGGAGTTCTTTGAAGACCGTAGCAAGAACAATTATGGCGTCATGGCACCGGCCTCATTCTGTGAGCGTGTACTCACGCTAACCCTGCACAATCACTTCAAAAAAGCCCCAAAACATAAGGCAAAGTAAGCAAATAAATATAATATTAATCTACATCTGACTTACCCTTCAGACAATATACAGCTATGTGAAGCAATATGAAAGTAGCATGGATCAAAAAAAACAGTACTTGCAATTACATTTTTTGATTCTATGATATTATTCTATGGCCAGATTTACTAAACAGGGCAAATTAGCATGTGAGCGCAAATCTAAAACACTGTGTATTCTGAAAACCTTCTATCAGAACCAGCATTAACTTCTTGAGCAATTTAAGCTACAGTAGCTCGTCTGTTTAATCGGACCACACAGGCCAGCCTTCGTTCCCGATGTGCATCAATGAGCCTTGGCCGTCCATGACCCTGTCGCCGGTTCACCACTGTTCCTTTCCTTAGACCACTTTTGATAGATACTGACCACAGAACACCCTACACGAGCTGCAGTTTTGGAGATGCTCTGACCCAGTCGTCTAGCCATCACAATTCGGCCCTTGTCAAACTCGCTCAAAATTACGAATTTTTTCTGCTTCTAACACATCAACTTTGAGGACAAAATGTTTACTTGACGCCTAATATATCCCACCCACTAACAGATGCCGTGATGAAGAGATAATCAATGTTATTCACTTCACCTGTCAGTGGTTAAAATGTAATGCCTGATCGATGTACATATATATATTACAATATATTTTCAAATAAATAAGACATTTCAAAGAAGTATTCCTTTATATGGTATCAAGCAATGCATTTATCACAAGGAATCCAATTTGCCTTGATCTTTTGAGATTGAGTTTGTTGTACAAAGTCAGACCAAAAAACAGCTTGACCTTTTTTGACATTTCAGTCTGATCTTAAAGGTAGGGTAGGTAAGAATTGGTTAAAAAACTTTTTTCCAAATTTGTTTAAACTTTCTTTATATATCAATACATAATTAAAATGTAAGTACTCTGAAAAAGAAAGTATAAAAATTGAGTGTCTGTAGACCTCTCATGACTGTTTTAAAGACAGCTCATTATTTACATTCACTCCACCTTCTCCCCGCTGGGCTCTTTCCAAAGCCACTCCCCAAAACGTCAGACGAGCAGTGTGCATGTAGTGACATCATGTCAGAATCACATGTAATAAAATATCTAACTTTATCAGTATGAATATAAACAAATAAGATGTCTTTTAGTACTCACTATTAAGCTAGAATACCGATACTGGTAAAGTTTAAAATATATTTTTGTTTGATTCGGTAGAGCTAGTTATATTTATAAGGCAATGAAAATGGGTAGCATCGATACATGTTTTTCCAATAACATCAGTTTAATCTGTGAAGATGAATTTCGTGTAAGATTCATAACATATACTGTGTTTTGCATGTAAGTTTCCATGATGAAAGCATTTTTGACTAGTAGTAGCTAAAGCTAACTTAGTTCTAAAAAAATTTCCTGGATGCGGTGTACAGAAATACAGCCAGCAAGGAGTCATTTTTCAACCCCTTGAGGTCCCTATGTTCTCACCATTGTTGAAAAACCACACTGATATTTACTCGCGTTTGATTTCTTTGTTTATCCAAAGACTTTTTGTGCATTGCCTTTTCTTGAACTGTCTTCCTTTTTTTGCATTGTTTGCCTTCGCTGACTGCAAATCCCGGCACTGTGAATTTTGAATGCTATTGCTCTTCCTAGGGGTTCACGCATTTGTGGGCAGATCCTGTAGCAAAAGGGGTGGTAGCCATGATGGTGAGAGAGAGTGACAGTCGCCCAAGCCAATCACTTGTTTCGGCCCGAACGAAGATAATGAGCGGTGTTCATTGCAGATTTAAAAAGTCTAGAGTCACTCGATTTTTATTCTCTCCTTTTTCAGAGTACTTACATTTTAATTATGTACTGACATATAAAGAAAGTTTAAACAAATTTGGACAAAAGTGTTTTAGATCATTCCTACCTGCCCTACCTTTAACAGTATATGCATCACATTTTTACATGTTTACCTGGTCACGAAAATTTACCAGACTTTGAAAAAATGTGTGATTTAGGATAGACAGTTAAAAACCATATTGGACCCAACAGCAAACCTACATGTTGTGTAAGCACAACAAAGCACTGTTGCTCATGAAAGAGAGTTTTGAAGGCAACAGCAACAACAACAAAAAGTATGGTATAGTTGGAATCAGAGACGGTTTGGAAAATTATCATAAATAACTATGAACGTCCTGGCACCGAAAAAAAAAAAAAAAAATAACATTATAAGAAGGAGGGATAATAAAAAAATCATGAAATGACCCCTTTAATAGTTTTTCCATTGTCACCTCAAGGAAAGCAGCTCTATTTGTGTTTCTATTGCTGTTAACTGCTTTGACTTTTAGTGGCCATGCATTGGTGTGCTGTGGATTATTTGAACCCCTTCCACCGGCTTCTCATTTCTCTCTCTCTCTCTCTCTCTCTCTCTCTCTCTCTCTCTCTCTCTCTCTCTCTCTCTCTCTCTCTCTCTCTCTCTCTCTCTCTCTCTCTCTCTCTCTCTCTCTCTCTCTCTCTCTCTCTCTTTCTCTCTCAGCATTCCAATCATAGTGATGAGAGAGCTAGCCTCATACACCCCCCCGTCTCTCTCTCTCTCGCTCTCCCGCACTGCAGACTTCTATGAGAATCTGTCTTAATGAAAATGTATTGTTGTTTTTCCCAATCGCTTTTTGTTTATTAGGTCTCACATTCCATTCACTTTACTGCAGTCTTTGGGTAAAAAAAAAAAAAAAATCCTATAGCTCTCATAATTACTGCCGTCAGTCTGCAAACACTTAAAGCCTGCTTTTTCTTTTAGTGCAAATTTGTCACGCCCTGAAACTGCCTCTTATGAACAGCCATATCTGCAAGTGAACTTCTATTAAAAAGCACTGTGAATGCTGGGAAAAAATACCACAATGTCAAAACATTGATCAAAGTGCAAACTCAAACAAAGAAAGAGGGTATAATAATGTTTGGGGACAGCATTTTTTGTTTTGTTTTTACAATCCAAATTTTTTGCAGCAAATAATTGGCCGCTGCAACAAGCATTATTGCAGAGGTTGTGGGGGAAAAAAGCATCTGCTATGAAACTGCACTCTTTTCCAGCACAGCACTTCACTTCCTGGATCCAGTGCTTTAGGCTTTTGGAAGAAAGCTTTTCACTGCCATTTCTGCACTGCACTTATTTACTAGTATTAATGTCAGTGTGTCAGTATGTCAGTGTATCAGCCAATGCAAAGCTACCAGCATGTGTCAGACAAGAGCAAAGAAACATCTTACAGTCATTCATGTTTTATTTATTGAGAAAGTGAAGTTAAAAATACACTAAAATACAAGAGGAAAAAAAAAAGCTTGGGGAAATAGGAGATCACGTAAGGTACAGTCTGTGGTTGACCAGTAGGGGGCCTCGGCTCCTTGCTGTGTCGTCCTCAGTCTCCTCCCCCAGAGTGTGGGAGTAAGAGCAAGTCTTCCCCTTCTGCACTAGTGAAGCCATGCAGTGGGAGGCAGTTCTCCCATGAGGACAAACAGAGATAGGCTGCTTAAGACACTCCCCTGGCTGGGAGTGGAGCAGCCAGCCCTTAGCCCAACCCACCAGGCTGTGGAGGAGGAGGAACACGGCAGTGCCCGAGCTGATCCCTTCAATCTTCCCCACAGTGTGGAGCAGCCGGCAGCGCGCACACACACACTCACTCACACACTCTCACACAGCCACACACACTCACACTCACTCTCGCACACACACTCTCGTGCGCAACAAAGCAGGCATACGAGGGAGGCTGGTAATAAAGAAAAGAACATCACAGAGGAAAAACACTGGTGCTGCGCTTGGAGTTTTTGGATACTGCAGTCTGCCTGGAGTTTGTGCCGTTTCCTGTGTGCCTCGTAACCTCACGGCTCACATCTGGTCCATCCTGCAGAGGGTTTGAGTCCCGTCAGCTGTGCGCGCAGAGATACAAATCCAACGACTGTCTACATTGCTGCTTTGTGCATCCACCAGACGGGAACAAAGTGTGCGACTGGGATATCTGACAAGCTCCTCTGGGAACCGACGCTGCACCGACTGTCAGAGAGAGAGAGAGTGAGTGAGAAAGAAGGAGCAAGATAGATAGAAAGAGGGCAGTCAAGGCATGAGCAGGAAACTAGAAGCCGGTTTTCCAGAGAAGTGATCGCCACAGTGCCCCCTCCTCTTCCCTCACCTCCTTCTTTCCTTTTCTCCTCTCTCCTGTGCCGCTGTTCTCTTTCTTCGCGCACACCTCCGCTGCTATCCCATCCTCGTACCTCCGCTGTCCTTCCATCACCTCCTCCCTCCCCTGCTCCCGAAGACGCGCGAAGAGGAGAAGCACGGCGCACGCACGCTCGCTCGTGTCTGTATCATCTCATTCTCTCTCTCCATCCTTCCTCTGGCTCCGTTCCTCACACGGATCTAGCCTCTAGCCGCGGAACCACAAGCAGAGGCTTTTTGAGTTGTTGGATCCCACACGCGAGTCTCTGTATCCAGCCACAGCCAGAAGGATTCCAGCTACATGGGCAAACGTTTGGAACAGCAACCAATGTACCCCCAGTACACTTACTATTACCCTCACTACCTTCAGACTAAGGTAAGGCACCTTCGTTATCTGGTTTTGTGATGTTCTGATTTTTTTTCGCGTCCGCATCATTCTGACAGATTTCTGACACGCAAACCACATGACCGATACTTGACATGGGCCGCTCTCTGGAGGTGCAAGAGTGCCCATTTATCAAGAATGCATGCACACACTCTCGCACACAAACTCACAATCCAGAGATTCTGTCCTCTCAGCTGTGTAGCCTGTGGTGGAGGGACTTGAATAATTGCATCCATCTCTCTAAGCCCCTACACCACCCGGACGTGGAGAATTGATTACCACAGGCTGATCGATAGTGCCGAGATGCTATCGGGGGCACTGGTGATCTTGGCCTCCCTCTGTGATTCATGAATGTTTTTATGCACCGCGCCCCATAAGAGGCCGGCACTTGCGTTACATGTTCGAGTAAATGAAAGTGGAGAGAGAGCTATGATTGGATCAGAGTTTTTAGAAAAAATGGCTGTTAGAACAAAGGGCGTGAAGATGCACGTCCCTAATCAACTTGGGGTGGGTAAATTACAGAGTGAAATAGATGAATGTGAGGGAAGAAAATTTATGGAAAGTCTTTTGGAGGAGTTGCTTGCTCAACGTTGGCCAAATATGCAAGCGTTCCCAAAAGACACATGATAAACAGCAGTGGCCGAGTCGCTCTCCATCAGCAAGTGTTTACAACCTCTCTCTTTCCCTCCTTCTACCCCTGTGTTACACTCCAAAAAATGTAGTAAGACCTTGGTCAATCTCAACCATCAAAATCTTAGAGGAGCTTGCAGAAACAACTTAATTGATGCCCTTCATCGTTAGTCTATATATTACACTAGCAACAGGCACCGTATTACCCATCAATACACACACGCACACACACTCCCCACTCGTTGTAGCTGCCTTCAAGGTCACGTCAAATTGGATCTTACCCACTTCCGCTGTCTAATGAGTTTCTCAAGAGTGTCTCCAAGGGATGTGGGGGCTCGTCCAGAGCATCATGTCTTTGTCCTTCTCTCTTGTCGCAACCAGAAATCCTCGTAACAATAACTCACCTCGCTAAATAGAGCCTGTCAAAGAGAATGCATGCATATTCAAAAGGTTTAGAATTGTACAAAGTATGTTGGTGATCCTTACCAAAGTAGAGCACTGTGGCAAACACTGAAGCATCATGGGTAATGGTCAAATGGGCCAGTCTGGGAATAATTATTGATCTGTGGAATATTAAAGGAGATGGAGGAGGTTTTTTGGCACTGGGAGAGAGTTTCAGATTTCAGATATTCGGTCTCGCCTGTGAAGGATGGAGACCTCATGTTAGCACGGGTCAGCGTGAGTGCGATTGCGTGTGTGTGCGTGATTGGGGATGTAAATGGCCTGTTATTAATCTTGATTCCAGCGTGCTCTCTGAGTGGAGGCATTCCTCTGGGGGAAATCAATCATGAGGGGGAAGAGGGGCAACTGACACACAATCACTGCCCTCGCTCTCTCTTTCCCTCTCCCTCTCTGCCCCAATAACGCACTTTGCTCAATGAGAGGCAAATGTTAAGCAGGGGAAATTATGATGCTACAGTAAGCTGTTAATGTCGAGAATCAGTAATTCGGTTAAATTATATAAAGACTCTGGTATCAATTACATGTAAATGACTCGCTTTCATTAAAGTAGGTTCAAAAGAAAATTAAATAGGGCTCAACATTCTTCCACTGTTTTATAATGTGGGTCATAGATATCACTGAACAAGAAATTTTGTGCAAACAATATCATGCCTTGGGGAAAGATGTTGCTACACAAAGTAACAGTGAATCTATGGATCTGTAAAGGTCCTTGGACACTTAGTCCGAAATTCTCATCCAAATTTTTTGCACGTTAAAAATAAATACGACCTCATGTTGTGTCAATCACATTGCACTTGACACGCTGCCTCCGAAACTTCGTCCGTCATAACATTTTTGGATCAGGCTCGATTTTCTGCGTTTTTTTGCATCTGTCCAAGCATTTTGCATTTTTAAAATTCAGAGCCACCGGATGATGAATACGAAAAAACGCATATGAAAATTTCAGACTCAATGTGCAAAGACCTTAAGGCCTGTACACTTCAATGCTTTTTAAACGCGCCTCAAAGCTGTCATGCAAGGCTTTTTCAGGCCAATATCTTAAGTTTTTCTTAACTGGTTTAAAATTAGTTATGGGAATTTTATTCATTTTAATTCCACTTCCTTAGTGTCATATTTGAATGTAAATTAATCATCCCTCAATTCAAATTTAAGAAAGGCATACAACCCAAATCAATGGATTCACAAATTTAACAATGTAACTATTCCCCTAATGTGGATGCCTACCGATATCACACCATTCTTTCCCCTCTCAGGTTTTTTTTGCAGAACATGGGTGGGTGTAAAACGTGAGTAGTGTGTGGGCTGAGATATCCTTGACAGAAGCCATACACCAGTGGGATATAAAATAGAATTTAAGGGAGGTAATTCCCCCCTGGTATTGTGTCAACAGAGGCCAGTGGGGCCCGTCTTCCATTCAATCAGCAGCTAGAAGTCAGAGCTTTATGGTGTGTGTGTGTGTGTGTGTGTGTGTGTGTGTGTGTGTGTGTGTGTGTGTGTGTGTGTGTGTGTGTGTGTGTGTGTGTGTGTGTGTGTGTGTGTGTGTGTGTGTGTGTGTGTGTGTGTGTGTACATTGATGTTTCAAAAGAAGGATAGGAGCAAAAGAGCCAGAGCGAGTACTCAAATCCAGAGCCATGAGATTGCATATGCGAGCGTGTGTGTGTGTGTGGTGTTCGGTTACACTCTGTGGGGTCAGCTTTATGTACAGCAGAAATAACATCCAGTCGGCCGTTTAAACCTCTCCTCTCAGTGGGAGTGCACACTAACTGCCCTGCAGTGAGGTGACATGTGGCTTGCCAGCAATGTTCCTGCTGCATTATGGGAACGATGCATATATGTGGCTCATTATATTTCTGCTGCTCTCAATGTCATTTAGGATTATTACGTTGTGATATTTACTCCGCTTGCGGATAATTACCAGACTGATGCTTCATTTTTCTCTAGCGGCACCTATTTTTTGTCACAACGGTGAAAATGCTCTCATCTCCCCTCCTCCAAACAACCTTCATCTGAATAATTAAACTCGTTAATGGACAAGCAATTTTCAGGTATCAACGACAATTTGATTTTCCGTATTCATTACCAACACTGTCATTAAACAGGTGAAAGGATAGATTAAAATCCACAAGCACACTTAGCCGTTTCACACGCAAATGACTCACTGCAACAAATTGAGTAATTTAGACCTAAAATATGTTTAACGTTTTGAATAATTGTCAGGTTTTTTTTTTTTTTTTTTTTTTTTTATGTGGTTATTTGTTTCATCAGATATTGTTGGAAGATGCTGACTCCTAATCACTTGACCTGTCCAGCATTCTCCCTCAATAGTATAATAACATTACTTTATAGTGTTGTTAAGCTATAATACTGTTTCAAAAAAAAAAAAAAGAAATAGTGGTTTGTGCTCTAAAGTATTTTTTTGGTATGCACGTTTTTCTTGTTTGAAGCAAACCATAATGAAATACACAGCAACATGAACTTACAAGAGCGCAGGCTTTATATGCGTGTGTGAATTATACATGTAAACACTTCCGTCGGGAAAGCCTGCACTGTAAAAAGCTTGCTGTAAGTGTGTGCCTGTAACCGTCGAGTTGGGGATTTCAGATCTGCGAGAGTGCTAAATTATGCTCGTTCGTGTGTAATTTTTCTCTTAGCATCCGAATGCACGTCTAAACAACAGAAGGGCCCTATACGAAATCCATTTTATTTCTCCCCCAATTCAATTTTATTTTCTTTACAGATTCTGTGGTGGTTTCATTTTTGTTTAAATGTAAAAATAATAATAAAAGAATGTCTAATCAATTGAATTCATAAAACTTCATAAAATGTAATAATAATTAATTTTAATTAAGTCAAAATTTATTTTTTGAGAAACTGCTGTTGTGTTTTAATTTTTAACACCAAACTTTAAAAAAATGTTTAATATACATATTTATTTTACAACTATGGTTATCAAATAAATGTATACAACTTTAACAAATTAATTAATCTTTTAAAAAGTAATCAAATAAAATTTTAACAATTCCTTTAATTTTTTGGCAAACACAACAGTGGGTTCCTTTTTAAAACATGCATGGACGAAAAATTTTAATAATGTGTGATATTCTTTAAAATATAAAACACTGTATTATTATTATTGCTATGATTACTTTGAGAAGAACATCTATCTATCTATCTATCCATCCATCCATCCATCCATCCATCCATCCATCCATCCATCCATCCATCCATCCATCCATCCATCCCTATCTATCTATCTATCTATCTATCTATCTATCTATCTATCTATCTATCTATCTATCTATCTATCTATCTATCTATCTATCTATCTATCCATCCATCCATCCATCCATCCATCCATCCATCCATCCATCCATCCATCCATCCATCCATCCATCGTGATCGTTGTGAATGTCAGTTAACTCTTTTTCGATTTAATGTTGGACATCAGTAGATTGTCTTGCGACCTCATTTAGTTGGAAAGCATGCATGTTAAACTACATCACTTAGTGGTCTAATATTCACAAAATACATGGTTTAAAGTACAACAAACATTCATATTTTTAGTCCATCAATGTCCTTCTCGTTTCCTCCCTGTCTTTCGCTCCTTTTTCCTCCCTTTTCCTCTCTCTCTCCCTCTCCTACTGCGTCCTGGGCATTCTCTCCAGCCATCTGTTCAGAGGGGTGGGGTTCACTCTGAAAGGAGGAACATACTTGGCAAACATACCCATATAGGTGGATAAAATTTGATGCCCAAGATTGTCCTCATTTCAGGGGTGAAACATTCTGAATTATTCGAGAACATGAAAAGAAGAAAATACAAAGCGTGCAGAAGAGCTGTTTTAAGCAGTACTTCAATATTTTCTGGCCCGCTCTGAAGGTGAAATGTGTTCTAGATTTTCACATCTTGCATCAGAGAGTAATAACTCTGATGCGCATCCAGTCACACAAAACTAATATAAGAACGTGCAAGAAGAAACTTTCATTGTCACTCACGGTGAAAGTACTAGTACAATAGCACTGATAAAACTATTAGTTCTGGCTGTAAAATCGGATCCTATAACACGTAAATATAAAAAACAAAAGACCATACTTCATTTTCATGATATTAATGCACCTATATTAGGGGGAAAAAAAGCTTATTACTCAAAGGTTGCACTTTCATAGCTCCTGAAACTTAATGGAATTCTCGTGTTTTATTTATGGCTTATTTAATTCTTTTTGACCAGCATTTTTTACCCCTCCTTTCTAGTTATTTGTAATTACTGGATAAAGATCTTTAAAAATCTTTACCTTATTTTGATTCTGAAAATCAGGATACCTAACCAAAGTATCTATTTGCTTTTACCTTGATTTCCAAGTATACAAATGAGGAATTAAAGAGATCTCCATTTTTAATTGGTTTTACACAACATGAACTAAATGACACATTTCCAAAGTTTAGTACATTTATCTCAACTGATACTAAAAACGACTTGTACTGATGATTAAAATTAATTCAAATCACATTCATTTAATTTAACTTGAAATAATATTACAAAAATCACTGATTGATTGTGGATTAATGAATCCTAAAGGTGCAGTATGTAACATTGACAGCTAGTGGTTGAAATGGGTACTGCAGTCCAAATTCAAAATATTGGAGAGAGTTGTTTCCCCACCCCCTCTTCCTCTTCCTCCATGCTCACATGGGTTGCCAGATTGAGGACAAGCAAGAGTGGATTTATCCATGTTTTAATATAATTTTAGGATTTTTAGGTTGAGTAGAATCTGCAATCTCTGAGCTAGTTTGCTAGCTGGCTTCCGTGGCTGCAATACACTTTTCCGCCAACTGGCAATCCGGGGTTAAGAAATACTATTGGGTAACTTGGCATTGGGCAGAATCACACAGACAAAAACAAAAACAGCCATCCTGACACGGAACACACATTTATTATAGTAGAATAACTGGCTGTAGCATTGTTTTTAGAGAAACGAGTATGCGAACTTAGCATGTATTTTATGATTTAGTATAGTCCAAAATAAATGACATAAAGCACATGCTTCAGTAAATAAAAATCATCACAGGGGAGGTTCACATGCTTCTTTTACAAGTTTAACGAATGGGAGGAAAAACACAAGAAGAGATTGCACTGGCGTTAGCACAACTATTTCTCATTGAGTGACATAACACACACACCACAGCCTTCATGTGGCTGCCACAACTTAAGCTCTGCAACGATAACCACAAAAACTCCAACATGACAAATGCTCTTCTCAAACCACCAACCAAACTGCACATTTACCACAAACATGTCTTTCCTTTATTCAAAAATACTTGATTTTCACTTGATTTCAACATTTACTCCCCTGGTCCATTCTCATGCAAAGCAAAACGTGTTCATAAGTGACTTGACAAGTTGAATAAAACTTAATAAGGGTAAGAACTTAAAATCCACTGTCCAGTTTCAGTTAATGCCTTCAAACAAAGAAATGGAGAATAAAGTATGCATTTTACAAATTCAAGTTAATTAACCAAATCACATTTCAGCTAGGCTATTTTTAATTTTAATCACCCTTTTATTCAAGATATTTTGAAATGGCTTTAACTTTTTATTGTCCATCCAATTAAAATGTAACAACATTTGTCCCCATCAACTTTCCTTGTATGGACAAAAGATTTTTCAAAGTATCTTCTTTTGGGATCCACAAAACAAAAAAGTAATATAGGTTTGGAACGCCAATTTCATTTTTGGGTGGAGTACCCATTTAAACAAATTGAACAAGCAGCATAAAGTCATTTTTTGAGCGTGTGGGATAGAAATAGACTTATAAACTACATTACGAGGTGCAATACTTTTATATGAAAAGTATTTTTCTTGTGCATCTGGTCAGTGTCACCTTTAAGCACTACCAGGATTCATCCCAGACTGTAATGGGGCGGTCTGAGCTAGCTAGTTGGTTTCTACGGGCTTGAGAGAACCAGAGAAGAAAGGCACCGGTCCTGAGGTAATGGCCCTGCTGCATTTTTAATAGAGGACCACTTTGTAACAACCCGAGCCTGATGTATTCTCTCCTTTTAAGGGCCCTGCCATTTCTTTTTTACACACAGCTTGCTTTTAGGCCACTGGCGTAAGTGCTTGACAAAGCCTGTGTTCAGGGATAAATGGTCGAGGAGGAACAACCCAAAGCCGTGGAAGGCTTTGGCAACGCAGGGACTCATTGACGTTTTACCGTCGGTGTCCGAACCAGGTCCTCATTGGCACTGTTGCTGCTGGGCTTTGTGTCTTTGCATCTCTGAGATAAACAAGGAACAAGATTTCAGTTAGAGGTTGAGTGTTTAGCTGTAAATATAGATCAGTATGGATTCTGTAATGGGATAGTGTTTTCTTAGGAAGAAGGGATGTGTTTGCATTGGGATTCTGGAATGGATGACATATGACGGCATCGCCAGCGGTGGCGCATGCATGTGTGTGTATAAAACCGGTGGTTAATGAGCTTAAAGTTGTAATTAGCGGTTAGGAAAGCTGCTTTTGCTGTGAATTCACACAGATAGCAGAGAGGAACAGCCTGTGCAGCTTGGCTTCAGTCACAAACGATAACCACTCGATTTTGAGAAAAAGAGGAGGGATGTTGGTGGCAGCCTGCTCCTCCTTCACAGTGTAGTGCCTTTCAACCAGTCCTGTCATCTTCTCTTTCGCCCCTCCCGTGCGTTTTCATCTAGAGACTCATTGGAAAGCGTTTCCCCCTGAAAGCAACCAAGGACAGACCAGGCGAAGTAAGGTGTCATAAAACCTTAAGAGGGTGCTTCTCATTCCACGGACCGCACCCCCACGCACTCATCTCCCACTCCAACCTTTTCCGCGTCATGAAAAGTACACGCGAGGACTATCGACACACCGTATGAGTGTTAAAAGAGCCTCCAATAATAGGACACAGCTACAGCATTTCTAACCAACCATAACTGTATCCAATTCTCCATGGTCTGGCTTGAAATCAGGCCCCAAAAAGGTACATTAAAGACCGCTCTGGGAAAGGCCATTTGTTTTGGCCCCGATTTCAAACCACTGAAGACCGTAAAGATGCCATCTAAAAGGACTTGTTCCTTCCTTCACTTCCCCAGGTGGATAAAGACACTTTGGGGTCTCAAAAGTGACCAGGGACCGGGTGATGATTCAATAAAGATTTCCCCACGTCTGAAGAGGCTGCTCTGGGTTGGCATGGTGGCTAGCACGCTGCCTGGGATTAGCTTATGTAAACAGTGCTTTTGTTGGGTTTCGGTTGAATTAATTTGCTCGCCCCATGTGCTTTTATCAGGATAATTTGTGCGGCAGACACTCAAAGACTTGTCCAAACATATCCCCGGGCTCAAGGCTAAACACAGAGCTAGTAATGACACTCAAACGTGCGCCGTGCTCTTTCTCCAGACTTTCCATCATGCTAAATGTGGCCGCTGAGGTCATATGTTTTCTACTGAATGTCAAGGTGAATCACAGCTTTAATGTATACCGGAGGTGTGCGAATTTCTGAATCAGAATCGGCGTCCTTTAAAATGATGAATGTGAATGGATTTGGCCAAACCCCACAGGAACATGAATTGGAATTACAGGAAGTAGAGTTTACCCAATTTCAATAGAGAGAAAATAAACGGTTCATTGCATTCTGGAAAATTAAGTGCGTAAATATATTAAATATAAAGAAACGATGTATAAAGTATAAATGTATAAAAACAATGTATAATGTATAAATATAAAGTATATAATGTAAAAATTCTATTTTTGTTTTAATAATTCTTTACTCTATCTACAAATCTTGAAAACTGAATTAAAATCTTGAAACTGGTTAAATTGAAATAAAAAAAATTAATATTATATATTAAATATTTAAAGGGATAGTTCACCCAAAAATGAAAACACACCCTCAAGTTGTTCCAAACTTATGCAATTTAAACAATTTATAACTTCTGCTAAATATTAAAGATGACATCCTTCAAAATATCTTTTGTGTTCAGCAGAATACAGAAATTCATAGAGGTTTTGAACATCTTCAGGGTGAGCAAATGAGTAAAAACAGAATTTTTATTGTAGGCTGAACTGTCCCTTTAAAAACTTAAAATACTTAAAGGGATAGTTCACCCCAGTTCACCCCGGCACAATCATAGATATATATTTACATAGATAGATGCATCATTTGACCGATCCGTGCCATCCGTGCAGGCACTAACGAGGGATGTATTATATATATGTAGTAATGGCACTGGGAATACTAGATGAGATTTGTCTGATATGAGGTAACAAAATAACTGTAACAAATACTGTTCAGTTTCTCGCAGAAACCGATCGCTTCGTGTCTTAAGATAATGTTTCGCCACGAGCCACAGGGTTTAATATGGATTCGTATATCTATGTGTTTTTTACTTTCATAGTGTTTTTACTCTCATAGAAAACACCCCATTGACATGCATTATATGGCAACGGTTGGAGTTATAATCTTCATTTGTGTTCTATTAAATAAACAAATGCACCTACATCTTGAATGCCCTGGGGGTAAGCAGAGAAACATCACATTTTCTTTTTTGGGTGAACTATCCCATTAAAGTGCAAAAAAATCTGCCTGTATTCAGTAAGAAAAACGTGAAAACAAGTTAATATCTGGTGAAGTGTTGCTCTCAAGAAAATGTGCTGTTTCAATGATGTTTTGTTTTTTCGAGAAATATATTAACGTATACAGTATACGCTTCTACATGCTTCTATAGATGACATTTCAAAAGTCTAAATTCATGTCTGCCTTAGACTTATAAAACCTACAAACTTTCAGTCAAGGCCTTTTCTACATACTTTTTTTTTACTCAAATCTGAACTGGAATTTAAAATACATCCTCAAATCAATTCTCAATGGTGCACAACCTAAATAAAAACATTGAAATGTCCAAATGAGGTGAAGTCTATTGTGAAAACAGTGATGATTACTCTACACTCTCATTTATCTATTTGCTGTACATGACTAATATATCCTCAGCTGGTCTGTGGTGGGTTCAGTGAACAGCTGTGCTTGTTAGCCATGGTAAGCTTGAAGGCAGGAGCCTCTGCTTTTGATGGTTCAGTTCACTTGAGTGCGTGGCTGCTAGAAGTGCTAGGTGCTGAAGAAACCAAGCCTGGACTTATTAGTCGAGCTATCTGTCACACAACAGCACCCTTGATTGCGGCTTCTAACGCTCCCTCAAAGCGCTGTGTGAAACATAATGAGGGAAAGGAGGACACAGAGGTCAGACCTGTGGCTTAGGGGTTAGCACACACACTCTGGGCAACTGAAGTTTGAGACTTACATTATTTAATACCATTCCAGAGAAAAATGTTAATATTTTTTATGGTTTTGGAAATGTAAAGTTCTTAGATATGTGCCATAGAAGTATAAACTTCGTCTCAGGTGTTTCTCTTAAAATGTTAAGAAATAAAAATAGACACAGATGAGACCGTTATATAAACCATGCAAACATTTGGGGACAGCAAGGCTTTTGTGGTGATATGGTTTTGAATATTATGTTCACTAAGGCTGCCTTTATTTTTATCAAGGCACAGAAAAATAGGTATTTTATTTAAAATGTATTTATCTGTGTAATTTATGATGGCAAAGCTGAATTTTCAGCAGCTTCAGTGCCACATGATCCTTCAAAAATGATCCTAATATGTAGCCTGACGTGGTCATACCCAATTCTAGTCAGAATATGAGTCTGAAACTGCTCCATTGAGCTGTGATTATGGGGCGTATTTCAACAGAACCAGGAAAGACCTCAATTGGACAGACCTACAACCAATCAGAGCAACGGAGCTACGCATTAGGCTAGTGTTCAAATGTCAAAAAACTCAGCCGCACTGTGTTGCCAAGTCTGTATTTTTTTCTGCGGGTTGTTTTCTATGTCCGCGGGTTGAAGCGACTATTATGTGATATATAGACCCATGAGTTTGAATTTTAGCAGGCAACCTTGCCAAAATAACACACATTTTTTTGAGAGAAATAGTGAAGGTGAATGCATATACAAACAAGCTATCCGTTTTGGATTCGAACAAATATAATCCAAGCCCCTTTGATGACGTGCATGATTACGTTACTGTTATCATCTGTCCGCCATCGTCTAAAGCTCGCCTTGATGATATCATTGGTCCGAACAGTTTCTGTTCGGGGGTAATTACTTTATGGATCAAGGCCAGACTGAACCACCCGACCTAAAAATTTTGTGGGCGGAGCTAAGTTCGGCTGGCATCCAGGCTACCTAATATGCTCATATGGTGCTCAATTTTTCTTTCAGGATTCTTTGATTCTTTTCTTTGATTAATCGAATGTTCAAATATATATATATATATATATATATATATATATATATATATATATATATATATATATATATAATGCGTTCGATTTATATAGCGCTTTTCAAGGCACTCAAAGCGCTTTACATAGAAGGGGGGAATCTCCTCAACCACCACCAATGTGCAGCATCCACCTGGATGATGCGATGGCAGCCATATTGCGCCAGAACGCTCACCACACACCAGCTGATTGGTGGAGAGGAGACCGAATGATGAAGCCAATCAGGATATGGGGATTATTAGGAGGCCATGATGGACAGGGGCCAATGGGCAAATTTGGCCAGGATGCCAAAATAGATATTTTGTATATATAGATATAGATATATAGATATATATATATAGATATAGATATATAGATATAGATATATTACTGAGACCAAACATTTTGAATGTTTTTTAATTTTTTAATTTTTTAATTTCTTAAAACATTTAATTAGAATTTACTGAGCTTATGATGAATCGTCTAACTTTTGACTGCAGAATTTGGAATGCTCGAGTCCAGTTTGAGACATTTCTGAGATCTCTGCTGAAACTCCAGAGGAGAAAGCTGCGAGATTACAGTCTTTTTCAAAGGAGAAACGTCTAAGAAGGAATCTCCATTTGATGTCTATTTAATCTCATTGCTAGTAAAACAATGGAGATGTTATAGAAATCTCATTTGTGATTGCTACTTCCTGTGGCTCACTCCCTTGTCATTTCCTGTTTCCTTGCTCGCTGTCCCTATTAGTCAAGTAGAAAAAAGGCAGAGAATGAACAAGACAAGTGCATAAAGAGGTGCAGAAGCCAGAAGGTAGAGGATGCGGTCCTGGCAGGATCCGCCCTAGAGATGCTACAAACAACGTGACCTCATCCTTTCAGCCCCAGTGGAATACGCACACACAATAGTTATGTGTCGTTGATACGATGTGTCTTTTTAAAAGTTTAGGCAGCACCGGAGCACTTTTCTGTTCGCCGCATTCATGTTCTGCATATTTTATTAGCCTCTCCAGTTTTATGAATGATTAAGCTCCTTTGTGTGCACCGCTCGGCTGCAGCCAGGTCTCACCCTCGACTAGAGCGTGCGTGTGAACTGCTTTTTCTGCGCATGTGTATCTCTAATGCTCTTTCGAAAACAATGGGCCCCTAAGGGCCTACACTGCCCAGTGTCCCAGGGTTTTACCCTTCTCGTCCTTTTGTACTAGCGTGCCTTTGTTTGAAATGCTGGCCCAGACTTTCCCCTCTGCACCGAGATTGTATTTCCCAATGCTGGGCGCCGGGATGAGATGCATTTAGCTGGCTAAAGTGGTGCTAGGCACAAAAAAATAAGTCTTTTGTAGAAGCACAAACGCTTTCATCTCGCACTGCGGTAGCCAGAAAGCAGAAGGGCCTTTTGGGGGAGGATGTTAAACTTTAAAATGTCTTTTAAACTTTCCAACGCCCGCATCTATATTCCGCTAGTCTGTCTGACTTCCATCGGCTTCCTTTACTGTCAAAAAAAAAAAAAAACATCTTGCACTTCAAAAAATAAGGTTAGACACACACACTAGAAGCAGTCGCTGATTGGGGTGTCCGTTATTTCTGCAAGAAATGGTGGGCGGTTTGACAAATAGGTGTGAGAGGAGAGAGGACACAGGGCATGTCAGAGACGGCGTGCTAATGGCTGTGCGGACACATTCCATAAGAGGACGCCTGTATCTGTGCACCGCACGCCAACTTCACACTAATCATCTCACTCACGCCTTAATGACCAACATTTGTTTAAAGAAAACAGGGATGCCTGTACGAGCCAATTAGAGTGCATATTGACATTCATGAAGAGATGTCGTTCTCCTTTGTGTGGGTGTTTGTGTGTCTCAATGAATGACCGTGTGTTTGTAGGGTTCGGATTGAACTCGCGGACGCCGGCAGGCAGGTCAGAATGAGAGGTCGGAGAGAGTCTTGGGTCACAGTCACTCTAACTGTCCGATGATAATTAGACTGCAAACGTGCACGCAAACACACACACACACACACACACACGAATGGAGTACATCCTAGCCTTACTAATGAGCCTATCAGCTGTCTAAGAGCAGCATCTCATATCTCTCTTACACACACACACTCATGCACACACACTCAGAGCCTAATGGGCCTGCTCACTTTCTGGCCTCTTCTCCCTGATACACAACACTCTCAAACCATCAAGCTCTGAAGACAGTCTGCTCGAGGAATTTACAGAAAATCACTGACTGCAGCTCAACTTTGCCATTACGCCGAACAGGAATTAACATGTCTGATGGAGATTTTTTGTGACAGCTTTGTGTAAGGAAGATACAGAAACACAGGTTACTATCAATCTTGACATCCGTCCAAACTCTTTATTGCATAGATTCATCTGTTGTTGTGTCAAGCTGATTCAACTAATTCAGATCCAAAAAGACCCATAAATCATGAATTGTTTATCTGATTTGGATCTTTATACATCTGAAGAAGCTGATCCAGTTCACAATACTGATCTGGGTGTGAACTAGGGTCGCCAGCTTGTCGTTACCACCACAATTCAATGGAAATTGCGACCATAGTTAGCAAACATGAGATTTTTGAGAGGTCTGTAAAGAAGCAGAGCCTTAAAATGATTGGTGACCCAGGCCATATTCTCTATAAGGAGTATGAGCTGATGCCCTCAGGCAGGAGATATAGGGTACCAACTAGTACGTTGAATAGGTAAAAATGCTCTCTAATTATTGAACAAGTGATGAATTGTGAGTGGGCGAGGGTAATGATTCCAATGGTTAGCAGCTCACTAACTTAGCTAAAATTTTGGCCAGTTCAGTACACAAAGCTACTGTATGTCTACCATAACTATTTTTATATTTATTTACATACATGACCGAATTTTCCCAGATGAACTATTCAACAATGTTGTCTGAGAATACAGTACAAATATGAAATATGAGCCCGATCACATGACAGTGCTTTTAAATAATAAGAGTGTGCAATGTCGTGGAAAATGAGTTTTGGCATGCATATGCTACGGAGTTTTTTGGGTGCATATGATATGCACTTTATGGCGTATTATATGCACGAACCCTCCACCCCCATCCTACCCAAGAGCGTGTCATATACACGGCATAAAGTGTGTATCATATGCACGCAAAAAACTAATTTTTCCATGACATTGCAAACTCGTACTATTAATACGTACTATCAAATTTTGCATTTGATCATGTTGGAAATATACACTGGCACTCTGATATACAGTATAGGCACTTAATAATGATACTTGTCCAGAAAACCGATTTAGACAGACAGACAGACAGACAGACAGACAGACAGACAGACAGACAGATAGATAGATAGATAGATAGATAGATAGATAGATAGATAGATAGATAGATAGATAGATAGATAGATAGATAGATAGATAGATAGATAGATAGATAGATAGATAGATAGATAGATAGATAGATAGATAGATAGATAGATAGATAGATAGATAGATAGATCAAAGAAAGAGTGAAACAGGGATACAATAAACATTTCTTTTTCCTAAAAGAAAGGCCACAAGCTGTCTATGTCTCACTGCCAGCCCAGTTAAACTCCACACGCCTGAGCTGAGCTGGGTTTGCATAATTCAGCAGGGTGGGCAAATCCAGATTTACAGATTATCATGGTTAACAGCACAAAGGCACGAGAGCTAGAGAAGAGATGAAAAGATAAGCACACAGACATACAAACACGGTATTGCCATGTCGGTGTCTTCTATATTGATTACGTCCTTTTATAGCCACCAAAAGTGCTGTTCACACACCGACCATGCACGCAAATGACAGAAATTAGGTCTACGCTACACTTTAGATTTCATACAGCTTTCAGTCGGTTTCCAAACTGCCAAAACCACACTGACGCGCTATTTGATTTGGTTCTGTGTCAAACCGACTTGATATACTGTCCTCTCGGCATATCACACACTGCCAATCCTTTTTTCCCCCGCTGCCTTTTAGCTTTTCAAGCAAATCATTTTTTTCTCCGTTTTGCCAAAGGATCGTCGCACATTTTTATTTTTTTTCCCAGAGATTTTTATTAAAGGTCCTAATGGAAGATACGTTACTGCTGTTGATTATAGGAAAGAACCTGTTACCCGAGGCATATCTAGCCACCAGAGCAGGTTTTAGCGTAATAGGACAGAGAATCTTCAAAGCCGGGAGTTCTCACAGGCGGCAGCTCTGGTTTTTGCACAAAAGGAAAAGCTTCCTCTGGTCTCCACAGATGTTATCTGCTCAAATTGGCTCTGGACTTTGTCAAGAGTGTGTTCTTTTTTGAATATACGACGGGTGTCTGTTGTAAATACCTCACTGTTTCCATCGTGAAACTGGTTTGTGTAGAACATTGACTTTGGAAATAATCCAATATGAGGAGAAGGTCAGATCACGGATGGAACGCTGTACAGAACAGATTTCAGATGTGGCGCGACCGCAGCTTTTTGTAAGTCAACATTTTAATGAGAATAATTATCACATAAAATCTTCCTGCCTTAAAGGAACGGATCATCTAAAAAAGAAAACTCACCCACCTCATTGTCATAAAATAGAGAATGTATGAAGAATCATCATAGTTACCATATCTTTTAAACCCCACAATCTCACAAAAATGACAAAAGATGACTAGAAAAGTAGCTCATATGAGTTTACATTCCAAGTCTTCTGAAGTCATATGATAGTTATGTGAGGGACAGACTTAAATTTATGTCCTTATTCATCCCCTCTAGTGGATTACTAACTCAAAAAAACCTCTCTTTTCCAGAAAGAATATGCTTAAAACAGTACAAATTCTTATGTAACAATATAAACAAGATACATTTGCTTGAGAAACAAGACTGCACAGGATAGTACAGCTTGTTTTCACAGATCTTGAATACTGCATATCTTACTGCATTGGCAGATTTTTTTTTTCTACTTGTTTTGACCTTGTTTATAAAAATTCTGCCATTGTAGTAAGACCAAATACACTAAAAGACACATTCTTCAGAGAGACGTTCTTTAAAAAAAAACAAGTCTTAATATCTCATACAGTGTTGCCTCTCACATATATTGATTTTATTTCAAGGATTTTTAATAAGAATAAGATTTTGTGCAGTGTTGTCACTGGGAACCGCTGTTGTAAAGATCTAATTCATACAGGTTTAGAAAAACGCGAGAGCGAATAAATAATGACAGCGTTTCCATTTTTGCCGAGATTACTCCACGAATGGGTGAAATACAGCTGCAGTGGTCATCAAAGCAAACCATGTGGGTTGTGGCCTGTCTGGTTCACGCGAAGAAAAAAAAAAAAAAGTTCGAAAGCTGTCTGATATGGAAAGGTGTGTACTTTCCAGCGCTTTGGACTGAATTCCTTGCAGACTGCAGACACAGCTCGAGTCGTTCCAGGTAGGTTTAAATTTCAAATGCATTCTCTCTCTCCCTCTCTCTCTCTTTTCTCTTGAGTGGAGCGCTGATCTCTCACCCTCACGTTGAGTCTGCGTTACTGGAAACCAGCTGCAGAGAGACTCCCAAAGGTGTGTGTGTGCCAGGATCACCCCTTACCACCAATTAAACCGCACAGTCTTTTCAAAGAATCAATTATTAATAACAAGAGGTACTTCACAAGGGCCTGCCTCTCTCTCTCTCTCTCTCTCTCTCTCTCTCTCTCTCTCTCTCTCTCTCTCTCTCTCTCTCTCTCTCTCTCTCTCTCTCTCTCTCTCTCTCTCTCTCTCTCTCTCTCTCTCTCTCTCTCTCTCTCTCTTTCTCTCCTTCATGTCCTTTTTGGGTTCTTTATCCCTCTTTCTTTCACTCCATCACCGCTCCGAATCGTTTATGCGTCCCTCCCTCTCTCCACCCTGCCTCCTCGCCGCACGCAGCCTTTTCTCAGGTAACACTGCTGCATTCCAGAAGAGGACAGTGATACGACTGCATTGTGCTAGACACGCAGAGCTGTAGGAAAATCCCCACCCTTGCTTTAATGATGTTGCAAGGGAACAGCGTGCCATCTACTTTGGTAACCTGATCAGCGCAAGCATGCATGTGTGTGTGTGTACTGCGAGCTTGTGCACTGGAGCAGCATACAGCTCTTATGGTGCAGTGTTCGACTAAACAGCACTATCATGCTCGGCGCAACTCCTAATGGGTCTAGCGGAAAGAGGCCTGGCTCAAGCGGATGTCCACTGCCTGTATCATAATTGGCACTTAGACAGTATGAGAGACAGCAAGGGCTGGGTTAGTATGTGCTGGCAATCGCCCGCGTATACCGCACAATTGTTATTATGCACGAATAATTGGATTTTTCTTTTTTTTTGTCATATTCCCTTCACCCCCACACTTTTCCATCAAGTGTTTGAAGCAGACGAGCCACGCTGACATTACATCGAGACTCAATCCTGATTATTTGTATGAATGATCACATTGTGTCCGGCAAACACAAATATCTCAAGAGATAATTACATTGAGTGGGTGGACAAACAACACGGAATTGAAAACAGAAAGAACACTGTCCGTCCCACATCAGACTGTGTTCATAGGTTGGAAAAAAAAGTTATGAAGGAAGAGGTCACTAAAAAATATCTGTCATTATTTACTCAGCCTCGAGTCATGTCAAACCTGTATGACTTTCTTTCTTCTGTGGAACAAAAAATAACTTTCCTGGGCGCCATTTTCAAAATAAATGACAGTAAACGGCGACTGGAGCTGTGAAGCTTAAAAAAACGATGCACAACTTGTGCAATATATTCTGAACGGTTATGGCAGTTCTGTGTGACAAACCACAATATGTCATTTTTCACTGCTGTAATTTTTTAGGAATGGTTCTATGAACTGGATCAGCTGATGCATTCAAAGATCAGACTCCTGAATAACAGCTACTGAATAACAAATTGCATTTCAGTCGTTTCCTCGCACAAAGTTATCATAAGAATGCTGTATTTGAAAAACACAGATGTGCAGAAAATCACATGGACCACTTTTATGGTGCTTTTTTGATTAAGACTCTTATCATGCATTATTTACAAAATCTCCTAGACGCATAACAGGTTATGTGTGGTGCCATATAAATCAAGTTATCTTGAGTTATGACAGCGAATTAGACAAGGACAGGAAGGTGGAGGTAGGGCTAATCATTTGTATTCCACAATCTAATAACCGCGCACATGATATCTTGTAACATGACATCCTGTTGGCTTTATATTATGCATCCGTTGCGCATGTGTTTAACGGGTGGACTCCGCATGGGCTAAGAGATCATCTTAGCGTCCTACGCCTGGACCCCAGCCATGTCCTTGAGTGAGCGCACTGACACAGCAGCACCCTTGTGGATCTCCCGTCAGCTCCACCGACCAGCAGCCGCACACCCACGCAACGCAACGTGCGTCACACCACACAGCCGCAGGACATGCATGTGTTTTACGAGGCTGGACTATAATGCAGCCTTTTTTAAGATCTGAAATCATTACATATAATTATAAATATACATAAATAATAGAACTGATCACCCCAGTGTGTGTCAGGATTGGCTGGTTAGCATGGCCCTTTAAGCCCCTGCTGGTAGATGCTCAAACTACACCATCTGGGAAAAAAAAAAACATCAGAATTGCAATGACTAATATTTGAAAAAAGCCATGTATTGTATATATAAACATGAACACCCGTCGTATTTGAATGTGTGTTCAAATATGAATGAACACACTCATGGATCCATATGTATATGTGCTTTTATTTCATAATGGCTCTCATAGAAACACTATGGGCCCTATTTTAACGATCTGAAGCGCAAGTGTCAAAGCGCGAAGCGCAAGTAACTTTGTGGGCGGGTCTCGGCGCTGTTGCTATTTTCCCGGCGAGATAAATGGCTCTTGCGCCCAGCGCAAATCTAAAATTGGTTGGTCTGAAGTAGCTTCATTTTTCATAGGTGTGGTTTGGGCGTAACGTGAATAAACCAATCAGAGCGTCATCCAACATTCCCTTTAAAAGCAGGTGCGCAAGTTCCATTATGGATTGCTATTATTATTATGGCGTATTTACCAGGCGTACGCCAGGAGCGGTTCACAGCCGAGGAGACTGATGTTCTTGTAAGAGCAGTGAAAGACAGAGAAGTTGTGTTGTATGGGGATGGGAGAAACCCACCCAAAATAGCGTTGGTTAAACAGGCGTCGGTTAAACAGTTTTTTCAGTTTTTCAGTCGATTCTTTTTCCTGGTTCTTGACGGACAAACCAATTTGTCAGATGTCCTTATATACATATATGTCTTGCCACTATTGGGCTAGATTTATGCCTGTTTTTTCAAATCTTCGTGGCACACCACAATGATTTCCGTCATCTCATGTGTTAATATTTTTTTAGTGTAACAATTTATGATTTGCAAAAATAACTGTTGCATCTGTGTAGATTAAATGAGCAAAGTATATGCACGTTGTACACGCTATACATTATGGTCAAGCATGAGCCCTTAAAATAGCATAATGAACAACTGACTTTAGAATAGGTTTTTTCTGGTCAGTGGCACAATTGTTTAACGGAACAGCAAAATAGCACCATGGATTGTTTGCGCCGGAACACGCCTCCTTTTTTGCGCTGAACCGCCCAGGGAGCGCAAGTTCATTCACTAGTTTAGCGATGTGCTTCTGTGGAGGGAAAAGCGAGCTTTGCGCGGGTGCAAAATAGGAATGACACATGCGTCGGTGTACAAAGTCAATTGCGCTGGCTGCAAGATAGGGCCCTATGAGTATAATCCATTGACATGCATTATACGAGCAACGGTTGGAGTTAAAACTCTTAATTTGTGTTCTACTGAAGAAACAAACACACCTACTTCTTGGATGCCGTGAGGGTAAGCAGATATACATCCCTTTAATGTACAGGTTTCCAGGCTGAGTTGCAGGTCAAAATCAAATCACCGGCAGATCAGGTTGGGTTCACCCAGACTACATTGGATAACTTTCCTGAAGTAAATGCAAAGTTATTGTTCACAATCTGTGTTATTTACGTGTTAGCCTACTGTGGTTGAAACACAAGATTGTTTTTTTTTCTTCTAAATATCGATTGCGAAATGACAGTGTTTCCATTAAACAATGTTATGCGACTAATACCTCTCATGATAGGTCATTCCAAAAATCATGGCAACGGATGTTGGTAGGTTTACATATATAATCGCAGGAAACCACACTAGCCATTATTTTTAATCGAAAGAGATGTAGGCGTGTTATCCAAGCATTAATGGCAATTGGAGCGTAATATTTGCCACAGAAACCCTCATATCTTCCATTTCTTCCTCATATCGGCTTTGAGGTCTTGAATTGTGGCATTTATTTTTTTGTTGTTTAGAATCCAGTATTATAATCTTTTATGAGTTCAATAAAGAACTTTTGTCTTCCTTTCAAACAAACTGCGCCATCTTTAAAGAATGATCATGTGGATTTAACATATACCAGGTGACCTGTAAATGAGAAAAATACATTGAGTTTCCATTGCATTTTTGCGAAAATATTCCTTTTTCGAATAGCCTGAAAAAACAGCTCGTGTGAACGTAAAAACGTTTTTGCGATGTGAGTTTTTGCGAAACTGGGTGTATTTTCAATTTCAATTTGCACAATTTAAAAGGGTATTGGAAATGCAGACTGATTGAGCAATTCCCTGAGATATTTTGGTAAGTTGTACTGTATCTTTCAATATACCATTTGGTGTTCATGCATTTTTTTGTGCTACAATTTGAATTAAAGCAGAAGAAAAGACTCCTGAACTAAGGTGCTACAGCGGTTTGTCATGTCACATATGAGAGCATCATTTATTGTTTGAATTCATGATAAATGAACAGAATTTGAAAGCAGAATCAGAAGTAATAAAACTCTTTCTGATTATTGGACAGGAGAAGCTACAAATCATTTTTGGTGTAGGAAAAAAATGTGGACCTGGCAACCCTGACTTGACATATGTATATTATGTATGTAATGTACATATTTCAATAGCCAATTACTCTATTACATATAATTATAATATAACCAATTATTGCTTTTTTGGCTTTCCATATTAAGCTGGGGTTTAAGAAACAAAGAGAAAAAAAAACACTTTCACATGGTACATGTTTAGCGCATCGAATTTCAGCACAGAAAATGTTGTATACAGTCTAGCCTACAGCATCTCTCATCCCCTTCAATAAAAGGAAGGAAAAAAAAAGTTAACCTTTCATGGTAATTTGATACGGCCCTTAAATCATTCTTAGCATAGAGTATGTCTTGATGATCATCTGCACGGCCAGCGACTGTTTTGTTCCCCTCTTCCTCTCTTATCGATCAAATCAGGCTCCAGCGTTTAGTGAACTGATGAAGGACTAGGTATGAAAATTGATTAATGGCTGCTTCAATGTCACTCGTATTCAGTGACCATTTGAGGGAATATAATACTCTGTCCATGGACTGGCTATCTCTCTCCATCTCAATGTCAGCATCGAGCTTAGCTGAGGTTTCTGTAACACCCAGAGAGGGTGACATTGAGACATGGATCTGTGCCTTTTTATCATTTATTTATTTATGTACGTTCGAAAGAGCATGGAAGCGCAAGGCTGTATGAGGGCCTCAACATATAGATTGCATTTGGAGACCACACACACACACACACACACACACACACACACACACACACACACACACACACACACACACACACACACACACACACACACACACACACACACACACACACACACACACACACACACACACACACACACACACACACACACACACACACTCTCTCTCACCCTCTCTTTACTAACATGATGTGACAACATTTGATGATCTGTGATTAATGGAGTGCAGAGCTGATGACTCAATGTGGATGGAGGCACAAGGACACACGGCATGTAAGACTCTTTATCATCTGTGTGTGTGTGTTCTGGTACAGCAGCTGTAGAGAGAGGCCAAGAACAGGAGAGCACAATTTGATTCTATATCTTCAAAATGCTATAGCTTAATATAGTATCATAAGGTATAGATAATTATTCAGTGGGGTCCAAAAGTTAAAATGCTTCTATTTTGCGTTTTTCTAATTGAATATTTTTTTCCCCCATTTCAAATGATCTTAGTATAATTGAGGGAAAATTTTAAATCGATCCAAAGTTCATTAATTTTATATACAGATTATGAATCATTTTATTAGAATTTTATATTGAAGGGGTGGTAAAACACGATTTCACTTTTCTAACTTTAGCTAGTGTGTAATGTTGCTGTTTGAGCAGAAACAACATCTGCAAAGTTACAACGTTCAAAGTTAAAGCAAATGGAGATATTTGCTTTTAGAGAAATCAATTTCTTCAAAGGACTACAGCAAACGGACAGTTGGAAACTACAGCCTTTTCCTTCAGACTTGCTGACATCAGCAGCTCCAAAATTTACGTAAACCCCTCCTCCGAGCATATTAAATAAGGGGGGAGGCCATGTTTTATTGCTGTGGAGAAGAGTAGGTTGGAGTGCGCTAGGCGGTTAGCGAATCACAACACACTGGGCCAGCTAACTGAGCCCATTGCGTATTTCTGAGGGACTGGCTTCATAGAATCAGGAAACCATCAGACCGTTTTTACAAGGAGGGACAGAGCAGTGTAGAATAGAAAGGTAAAATATATGAAAAATAATGCATTTTTTTAAAAAACGAAGCATGAACATGTTACAGTGCACCCCACAAACACAATCAAGCCTTCGAAAGAATGTTTTACCACCTCTTTAGTTATATCGTTTGTCTGAAAATTTTATTCACGCTTGTAAACTACACTGAACTACAATAACATTTTATTGTAAACTACACTGAACTACTATGATACTGCCAACAAAACAAAAAAAAGAGAAGAAAGGCATTTCCATGGTATTCCATGGAAAATTCAGTTTTTCATGGTTTTGAAATAGTATAGCATTAGCAAATTCCTACAGTTTTCTGTATTGAAACATTTTCAATTGATTGCAGATTTGTTGTTTGTTATACGTATCCTATACCAGTCCAGTGGTAAAACAGACCCTAAACTTGCATTTGAATATAATTGCTACTCCCTTAAAAATAAAGGTGCCAAGAAGAACCAAAAATGGGTTTTCACAGTGATGCCATAGAATAACCACGTTTGGTTCCTCAATTAACTGTTTTGTGAAAGGTTCTTTAAAGTACCATTTTTTTCTAACCATTTTTAAAGTCTAAAGACTTTAAAAGACTAAAGACTTATATTTTTTGTAGTCTTTTTGCACTGCAAAGAACCTTTTGCACAATGGAAAGGTTCTTTGGATATTAAAGGTTCTTATGGAACCATACACCCTGCCAAAGAACCATTTAAGGACCTTTATTTTTAAGAGTGTAGTGATACCATAGAATACTATGGTATATTTTTGTGGCATTTTTAAAGATGTATGAGCTGGGATCTGAAACTCTACAAAAACTCACACATTTTTCTTGTACTCAAATTATTGATGTGGTTGCTTTATTGAATGAATCCCATCCACTGGGAAAGTAGCAGAACCTTTAGCCTGATACTTCACCACGTGCACATCAATGTCAGTGCTGAATAAAGCAATGATTTCATTTAGCTCCCCGCCATCAAATCACAGAAACAGGGATGTGACCCCTAAACCCACCCAGCTGTCATGTGATGCTAATTAACAGTATAGCTGATTCTCAGATTTCATTTGGGAACGGGGGGAAAAAAAGGATTTTGGAGAGAGGAATTCCCTTGAATGAGTCTAGTCCGGAGTTCTTGGAAGCTCTGCTGCAAAAGCAAACCTGACAAAGGAATTTTAATGAAGGCAGAGGAAGCGAGCTCTTCAAGCTAAATGAATTGTGTATGACTCTTGACCAAAAGAAAAAAAGTCACTGACTTCCTCTCATATCCTTTCTCTGTGCATCCTGTATTCTCTTAAAGGAAAATGTTTTACATTTTAATTTGACTAATTTGAAAACACTGTGTTTTATAAGCACAAATGGAGTTTAATTATATTGGTCCAGTAATTAGCATAAACGAACCGCAGATTAGTCTATAAATTTACACAAAATGACACGACTAAGGTGACAGATGTTCAAAATAACTTTTTTGAACTGCTATACGGCTCTGGCAAGGACCCTAATGAATTTGACAAACTGTGGAGAAATCATGACCTGGTGGCTCAATGCTTCTAGTGAACAGAGACGTTTCTAATTGATTGATAAGACCTCACCATGTCCTCCACTTTGTTGCCGGGGCAACAGAGGTTGGCGGACTGCTACCGTCTGCACGGCTCTCCGAGCGGTCTGGTCCGAGGCGAACGGCACATTCGGATGTTAATTTCAGCAGGAAGATTGGGAGACGAGAGGAGAGAATGCTATCAGACTGTTTCTTGTAACAATACAAGAGGAAGTCATTCTCAGATTAAAATGGACTGCCGCGGATTTGCAGGCTTCCATCTCCCGTTCATATGCAAATAAGCACACTCTGATTGTTTCCTCGTATTTGAATGTGCTGTGCTTGCCCCTGAGGGGACAGGGATTTTTGCGGGTCACGAAGGAAGGGGTATTTAAATAGAGAGATATCCACTAATATAGTGGGCAAATTAACTCGGAATTTGGCCTAAATTCCAGATGCGTTTAAATCCAGGCAAACTTTATTTGAAGTTTTCTGTCCCTTTGGAAAAAAAAAAACAGACAATTTAAACCTGAGCCACTCAGCATTCGCAATTTCCATACATGCTAACTTAGTTAAACCTTGACCTCGGCAAGAAAAGAGGCGGGGTGCTTCCTGAATATACTTAAGAGAAATTAGCATATATCTGCATAATAAGGAGGTGGTGATGATTATTCATGCATCGAAAGTACTCGAGAGGTCGAACAATTGTGGTGAATAATCCTTTAGTGTCATCACAGCGAAGACACAGACGTGAGCCAATTCTGTGCGGAATGAGACGCGGATTGTCATATGTTGCGTAGGCGCGCAAGTTTGATTGCAAACTGAGTGTGAACCTTTGCTTGCTGTGCTGTCGTGAGAGAGGCCGGTGTGGAAGATGTTGTTAGTGCTGTCTGGGTGAATGTTTGTGTAACTCGTTCATGACATTAACGGTGCGTGGGCTTGACGTTAACAAGCTGGAGTGTGGTAGAGCATCTGGAACCGAGTGTTTTTAAATTAAAGCCAGCTTATTTGTCCTTGCATTCCCGCTGACAGAACGAATTATAAAAGATACGGACGGGTGCTCTGGTACCTGTTTAGTCTGCGTGTGGTCCAGTTCCACTTTGTAGTTTCTCAGAGGGTCAAACACATGAAAGATGTAGGTAAAAGTAGGAGGCAAGTGAGCATCATTCGTTTCAGACCCCAGACGACACATCTTCAAAAATAATGAACATTTTCAAACAGGTTTCCCCAAACACTCTCCCTATCTGCCGTTAAACAGATAATTCGTCACCAAACTCACGCTATTGGTTAAGCCAGTGTTGCTGTGTTAGGTGGGTCAAACTCAGGATGCTAAAACAAACAGAAGTAGTGAAAGTACCAGAAATCACAGTGTTTTACTTTTCAGAGGAATCAAACTGAGAAAGGAGTGTTGTCAAAAGTACCGACTTCGGCACCAAGATATGCTGATCGATGTCCGCGTGCAACACTAAGGCCATGGTCACACTAATACGTTTTTGTTTGAAAACACATTTTTTTCTCTTCCGTCCACACTGAGACGGCGGTTTAAGTCAACGAAAATGTAGCTTTTTGAAAACGCTCTTCAAAGCGTTTGCATTTGAAAACGCCGTCTTCGAGTCATAATGTGGACTTCATGTTTAGTCATGTGATGCATATTGTACCAATAGATATGCATCTTTATACCGCTATTGTGTCAGTTATGTGCTATTCACGCAGTTGCTAAAATACGTTACTTTGCACGCTTCATATCACAGTCCTGCAAGGATGACAGAAAATGTACTCCCATTTGCTGACCTGTGGCAAAACACGACTGGAGTTGCGTTTTAGACCAGACATAATGGTTGACCGAGTGCGACCTGGACACATCAGTGAATGATGATATTTCGCTAAATAAAATTATCCTGCCAGAAGAATTGTGTAATAACTTTATGATGTCTGTGTCATTTTAGTGAGCTTTTACGCATTAGCAGTAAGTTGATGTTATAGTGTGGATGAGAAACTTTTGGAAAACATTAGTGTGGACAGACAGCATTTTGAAATGAAAACTCAGTTTTCAAATCTATCTGGATTAATGTAGATGCAGCCTAAAGGAAAGAACCTAACCATTCCAAAAAAATTACAAACTTCAGCTTTAATTTTACATACTGATGGTGCGTCTGAAATCGCATACTGTCTGAGTAGGTACTACATTTGAATTTGAACTTACTTCGAGAGACATACTACATCCGCCATGTTTTCATTATTATGTGACATATCAGCATTAGTTGTGTTGTTTCACCTCCATTCATGGGATAGTAAAGTGTCCATTGAATGCACACTTCAGAATGTTGCCGGAAGTAAGTCATCTGAGACTTTTCGCATACTATACTACTTGTTGGCGTAATGTTTTGCGCATTCTATACAGTAGGGAAGTATTTGATTTCGGACACAGTGCGGATGCATGCTAAAACCATGTCACTAACAGATTTTTTAAATAACTCTGGATGTGATAAAATATTGCCTTGTCCAATATTGACCCTTCACTATGCTCGGGTCCCATTGGTTACTGTTAATAACTCAGACAAACTTTACAAAATATCCAAAAGAAACTAGAGTTTTCTGTAAACAAAGTGATTTTCAGTCAAATGTGCTTATTGCATATTATACTTACATGGGCCATGCTGAATTGTGCCATCGCAAAGCATTTTTATCTGCCTTTGTTCTCTACAGACTTGTTTTAATTGCACAGAAGTTCTGCCATAAAACTACAGAGAAGGAGTATTCATTTACCTGGGAGCAAAAGTACTTACCTAAAATGTTCTTACTGATGTTAAACGTGTTCATTTGGGAATGAGGGCCAAATCCACCAGCACTTCTCAAGGTTACTTTAACAGAGTTACTTTTACACTAACTCCGTCCTCTGACGTCTGGTTGGGCTAGACAACATTACAGAAGATGGACTGTCTGTAGCAATAGTGTATGGGTGCGATGCGTGATGCAAATCGACACGAGTTCGAATCCGCCTTTTTCCAAACTCACTCCACTCCCTTTTCCCATTACATATCAGATCGAAAAGGTATTATTTCAGTAAAAAAATTGGAAAATATAAAAAAAAATTGGAAATAAAGTGTTTGATTTGCTTCCTTAGTTTAAAAATGCCGGGGGGGGGGGGGGGGGGGGGTACAATCTCTGGGTACCTTGTGGTACTATTAAGAGCAATGCTTTATTGTAAATGTCGATAATAACTGTTTTCCAACTATCCAAACACATAGATCCTCTAAAGACATGCATTAAAAAAAGACAATGGCAAGAGAAAATGGCTAATGGCAACAGTTGCTAGGGTAGCAAAGGGTCAATTAGTCCTTCTTTTTTCGCCAGTTTGACCCATTCAGGCCAATTAGTGGAGCAGTTGCGAACATAACAGACGGGTATTATCCCATTCACAGCCAACCATAGTGCTAAAGAGGCACTACCTCTTGTCACATGACTTTTAGCCTCTTTTTTGCAGTTACTCCTACACATTTTCTTTTTATTCCAATGCACACACAAAAAACATACAAATGTCGTACAAACAAATGAGGGTAAAAAAACTACTACACAATAGCATGCCAATTACTTAGTATAATACTGGGTAACAATAAGTAGTCTTAATGAGAATTCAAAAAAATATACATCTATCTGCTGGTGTATTGCTCTTGGACATTGTTACTTCATAAAAAATAAGATCCAAAATGTATTTTATATATATATAATGAAGTAACAATAATTAGACATTTCTCAGGCATGGTTTCTGGGAAAAGGCTGACACTGACAAGATATTTTCATGATTCAAGTCACTGATCATTGACATGCTCACTTCCTGCAAATGTCCTTTGTTTGAGTCAAAAGCCAAATGACAGGCTCAATGTCAAGTCTGTGAAAGAAACCGTTTATCGTTTCACCACTAATGATCGCCTTCCATATCTCAAGCACAAAAGAACGCTGTATAAGAAGACCATTCCCTTAATTTCATATGAAATTCTGCATTTCAAAGAGGCTCTAATGCAGCAAGCTATCGACTATGAGCTTTAATGGCAGAGAGCACTCAATGCCCGCTTGCACAGAGGGCTTAAAGCTCACTTGCTAGCTCTCCCTCTCCACAAGAAATCTCCCTCCTACCTTTGCTGCAGTAACTCTAACGTATAGATCTTCTTGAGAGCCTAATGGGCTAATGCATGTGGTAATATATTTCTGGGTCAGATAGAGTCATGCGTTTATGCGTGCTGGGTGTGTGTGCGTAAAGTGCTCAGTGTAATCTTTGGGGCTTCCTCGGGCCTCCTCTGTCCGGATGCAGGAGATCTCAAACCCTTTCCCTAAATAGTCGGCATTCTTTCCCTTGCCCCAGGGGGCTCCGGGGGTAGAGTTGAGGGAAGGAGAGCAATGCTCGCCGTGTCCTGCTCTGGTCCCTGCGATGGCAGGGTCACGGCGTGTACTATCGATCACTACCGTCAGGAGCAAGGCCAAGTGCATGTGTGTGTGCGCTGGGAAAGCAAAGCTATGAGATCGTTCCTCCACATTTGGGGTTAAATCGTGGCAAAACATAGCATATGGGTCAATGACATCACACTTTTATCTGTGTTATTAAAAAATAAATTTAAATGCAATTGCATTGCCTTAATACACCTTTTTTATATAATGATATATGTTTTTAATTTCTTTGATATTTTGAGGGCCATAAAGTCAGAAATATCAGGATGACAAAACTGTCCAAGTCATAATGAAGAAAAAGTACTTTCATAATTTGTTAAAGGAACACGCCAACTTTTCATACACGCGCCATGTTATTTACTCTGTTTTAATGCAATTTTAAAGTCATGATTGTGTGTAAAATTCTTAAACTAATCAATAGTTTAACATTTTTATTACAAGACAAGGCCAGAATTGATAAATCATGATATTTGGAAAATATTTTTACCTAGATTTATTTTTTTATTACATCTAGATTTTTAAAAATGATTAAGATGTGAACAATCATATGTATTTAAGGTGAAAGGAAATGAAAACATCTTATTATGTTTTACTTGGTGATAACACCACATTACATTTGAGTAATTACTTTTTCATAAAAACAGAAGAAAAAAGTTTTCCTATCAAGCCATAAGAAACTAACATGAATAGGATACGTACATTTCTAAAAAAAAATTGAATGTATGTTTTCAAAAAAAGTTTTTTTTCTTCTTCTAATTGTGGACTCTTATGAATCATTGACCCATATCGCATGCAGTGATGCATCAATATGTGGATACAAGGAATATTTGAAATGCATGCATATGAACTGCGCACACATATATATTTTCACAGCCTAAGCATAATCACAGTTGGTGGAGGCAGGGGTTAACTCCACATACTCAGCAGGCAGAGCAAGAAAGCTGACCTGATAGAGGTCAATCTCTCTGCGAAGAACAGCAGAGTAGAAATAATGAGAGGGGGGGGGGGGCAGACGGACAGACAGAGCGAGGGAGAGGGGATGGAGGAGAGGAGAGGAGAAGCGGCCATTCGAAACCCATTTTCGAGGGCTCTCCAGGAAGTACTAATTGTTTGGTGACTGGAGTACTCTTTAGGGAAATGAAGGCTATCTGGGCGTGCAGCGAGGAGATAATGTGTGTGCACATCACTCACCCTTTAATAAAGAGCAGAGCCCGGCTACGCACCGGCCAACCCTGGGATACGGAGGGAAGGTGGGGGAGCGGGAGGGATGGATTTATCCGTAGTAGAGGAGGGAGGCGGGGGAGAGGAGGAGACGTTTACAGAAGCCAGGCTGCGGAAGAAGAGGGGTGCTGAATGGACAGATTACAGTCATTAGAGTGGTAGAAGACAGGGACGAGAGAGAGCAAAAGACAAGGAGAAGAAAGGCAGGAATTGTTTAATTAGCAGACAATAACTGGTTTGCTCTTCTCTGGAGAGCTTTAGCCTTTTTGCCAGGGATTGAATATAAATTATATACTGATCAATATAAATTAAACATGTGCAATGCAGTTAATTTTAATTCTCTTTTATTTGGCTGTTATGTTTCTTAAGGATCTTGCTAGTTGGCCGGTTTCTTGGTCAGTGTTTCTTGTGTTAGAATGTTTGATCCAACTGTCCATTTAAAGGTGCCCAAGAATTATTTGAAACAATATGTTAAATTGTTCTCTGATATCATAGAGGGTATGTGGCTTATTTAAGGGCAAACATTGTCCAGATACAGTTTTACAGACCGACTGAATGACACTTTAAGCAGAACATCTCAAATGGAGATTGATCAAATGCAGCTTACTTGTTTATTGGTGTTTTCAGATCATCCGTGCGCCAGAAAGACCTCACGTTCAGTCATTTAAATCCCCCAAACAGAGCTTTTCTGTGAAAAGAACACATCCGGTGTTTTACCTAAACATGTCCAATCTGGCAACCATATGCAAGCTCTCTCTCTCGCGCGCCTGAAAACACCAATAAACAAGTAAGCTGCATTTCAGAAATCTCCATTTGAGATGTTCTGCTAAAATTGTCATTCAGTCTACATTTTAGACTCGTCTTTCTTCATCAACGATATTGCATGTTTATATAACGTTAATCACAATGTAGCCTACGCAGTGACTGTGGTGTACTCTGGAAGCATGCAAAAACAACATCAGGCCTACTTCAGTTCTCAAAAATATAAATATATAACTTATATTTTTACAAAATGAATAGCCTTGTAAAATGACTATCGTTTTAACTTATATGGTGGAAAAGATGATGTTTGCTAGAAGGATCAAATGAACGATCTTTGAGCAACATATCTACGGTTGTATTTTGTAATACAAAATAATATTAACCTTTGTCTTAGACAAACTATTTAGTTTTGTATGGTACTTGGAGTATCCTATTGTTACTCTACTAGCATCTTGCATCATCTAGACAATGCAGTCTCTCTAAGAAACTTTCAATTTAATAAGAAACTGTTTAAACAGCTAGTCAATAAGTGGATAAATTACTTACTGCTTGCAGGAGTACAGTTGCCCTTTCTTCAATTTAAGACGCTGAGCGAAGCTTGCTTAAAATGGGCCGAACAAATGAACTGGTATCCGAATTATGCACTCTAAAAAATGCTGGGTTAAAAACAACCCAAGTTGGGTTGAAAATGCACTAACCCAACAATTGGGTTGTTTTAACCCAATGGCTGAGTTGTTTTAACCCAGCCATTGGGTTGTCTTAAGCAACATTTAACCCAACCGCTGGGTTAAAACAACTCAACCGTTGGGTAAAATCAACCCAATTGTTGGGTTAGTGCATTTTCAACCCAACTTGGGTTGTTTTTAACCCAGCTTTTTTTTGAGTGTGGTATCTGATTAAATAAACCTCAACCATGACTGTTGACATATAAGTCCTCACATCTCCTGCACAGCCTGGATCATAATGTGTGTCCGAGCTGCCGTTTTTGCTATCCTCAAGTGTCGTTTGTTTATCTGCAGATGATTCGGCTTCGTCAGTTCCGCCTGACAATGAACATGTTCGGACAGATGCAAATGTTGGGGGCGTGCATATAAATGATCCCCAACGATTGCGTCACGGTTGTGGAACTTTTTTTCTGTGGTGTTTTTGATTCATGAGATTTACATAAGAAGTAGGAGGCAATGGTGATTGAGACTCACAGTATGTGATGTCCATGTACTGAACTTTTATTATTTCACTATGGCAAGGTTAATTCAATTTTTCATTCTAGGGCACCTTTGATAATACTGGTTAAATTATACATTAGTCTCAAAAATGTACATTCAACAAAACTTACATGCTTAAATAAAATAATAAATTAGGGTCATTCAGAGCCAAATATCGAGATAACAAAGATAGCAAACTTTCCTGTAGTTCATTTTTTTCTGAAGAAAAATGTAGCAATTTGGACAAAGATCCGCATTGGAATCCCCATATCTATTGGTTTGAACCATATTGGGCCTTAACAATTAACATCAACATTATTTGTATCAGCTGTATGCAAAGTGATCTACATTTATCTACATTTGTTTTACCATTGAAATGTGTACAATTTAACAACTTATACTTAGAGCCATATTGAGATCCAAATGATTTCAAAATGAAGACACAACAAGAGAAAGGGATGTTTTTATATTAAAGATATTAAAGGAGTTTTATGAGGAAAACATTTCAGAATTTTTCTCCAAGCAATGGACTTCAATGACAACCAATATGTTGAACGTCCAAATCTATGTAGTTTCAAAGGGCTTCAGAGGCTCTGCACGCCCAGGGTCTTGATCTAGTGAAACCATCAGTCATTTTCCAAAGAAAAAAAAAATATATATATATAGTATATACTTTTTTACCTGAACTGCTCATCTTGTGCTGCTCTGTGACATATTACATAATCGCGTCGGAAAGGTCCCCGCCCCCGTGTTTACAAAGAGCTTGTGAGAAGACAAATACAAACACTGCACTAATACATATTCGCTTCGCACGTTCGCTTGGGGTGGTACTTCCACCTACGTCTAGCGTGACCTTTCCGCGACGTGATTGCGCAATCCGTGGCATGTCGCAGAGCAGTGCAAGATGAGCAATTGAGGTTAAAATGTATATATATATATATATATTTTTCTTTTCTTTTCTTGAAAAGGACAGATGGTTTCATTAGAGAAAACCTATTCCTCAGCTGGGATCGTGCAGAGCCTCTTTAAAGCCCTTTGAAATCGCATTGATTTGGACCTTCAACATTTTGTTTGCCACTGAATTACTCAAAAACTTAATTTCTTTTCAACTGAAGAAAGAAAGACACAGACATCTTGGATGAGATAGGGGTGAGTAAAATCAGGACATTTTCATTTAAAGTGAACTAATCCGTTAAGATATCTTAAATACTTCGTGAGATACAGGTATGCAAACTTTAGGGAAAAACATTTTTCAAATAACAGACCTGCCAATCTCAGTGTAAAACAAAATTATGCTGAATCTTTCTAAAGTAATTTTTATTATCCCCCTAATTTGGCTGCAAATCTTATATGAAAATTGTGATTTTGGCCCCCTCTCTACAAAAGAGCGGTTCAATAAATATTTATCCATGGCATTTATCACATGTATCGTCTTTCTTCAGAAAAAAATATAAATCTTGTAAAATAAAAATATAAGTAAATATATATATAAGTATATAAGAAAGTATATATAAGTTAAAAAAAATAAAACAATACAAAAAAAAAAAACAATATATCTATCTATCTATCTATCTATCTATCTATCTATCTATCTATCTATCTATCTATCTATCTATCTATCTATCTATCTATCTATCTATCTATCTATCTATCTATCATAAATATATATATATATATATATATATATATATATATATATATATATATATATATATATATATATATATGCAAGCACACACACACTCACACACACACAATGTCTATCACTAGGCCACAACAATGTATACTGTACAAAAAGTTTGTTCAAACAAAGCAAAACCCCAAGACAAACCGTTGTTAACTGACAACCTATCACAAATGGAAAACTTTAAATGTGCTAATGTGTTTCAGATAACATATGTGTAGCATAATAGCACATCTATCATCAGGCAATTTGTCTCCCAGGGTCTGCTCGGTTAAGTTAAGTGCCTCCGCTAAAGCTGCATGTACGAAGGAATGGGATTTGTTAGTGTGTGTGGCTATAGAGACTCCTACAGTATGTGTGTGATTCCTGCTGGAGTCCGTTGTAGAAGCAACATCATCTCTCCCTTTCCCTCTAATCCTAGCCCGTCTGATGGCGAAGTGAACGCCTTTGACGTTTCAAAGGCTTCCCCCATCATGACTCCTGACACACTACACACCCTGACGCGCTATCGCCGTGCCCCTGACAGCTGCACAAATTGGCTGAAAGAGGTGTCTGTGGCGCGCACTTTGATCAGCCGAGCTTTTGCTCTCTTGCATTCGGTCTGTCTCTATCCCAGCATCGTGCTGTGGAGGCCAGGCCCCCGATCTGTCGAGGAGAACCGGGCCGGGTGGGTCTGATAAGCTTTCACTCACACAGGAAGCTTTTTGTGCAGTCAGATCATGCGTGTGTGGATGACTGCCTGAAGCCATGTCAGACACGCATATGGTGTGTATAGTTTCTGGGAAAAGGGGGTGTATTTATTAAATCCAGATTTCATGTAGGGCTTTGGCACACTAAGACACAGCTTGTAGGGTAGACTTCTATATGTGCATCAGTATTGGAGAACATCAGGTTTAAAGTAATGCTATAAAATACTGTATTGCATATTATAAAAGAGGCAAAGTCCTCACAATTAATTGTATGTCCCTGTTACACTTAAAATTAACATTACATAAAAAAAGAGAGAACAAATACAATTATTTGTTGTATTTCTACACTGTACATTTTTTGTTGTTTTTTGTTGGTTTAACTTAAAAAAGTAAGTAACCTGGTTGCCTTAAAATTTTAGGTTCATTGAAATTAAAAATTTGAGTTGATACAATGAAGGAAATTTGTTTAATAAATAGAAACTCAAAATATTATTGTATCTGAAACACATAAAACATTTGATAAATCATGAAAATAGCACAATTTGGCATGTTTCACTGCGTCATCAGAAATAAAACACATTTACCCAATATGCTTATGTAATCTTTTAATAATATTTTAATAAAGGTTGTCGAATCTCTAAAAATGTTCATTGTATTAACTCAAAATTTTATTTTTTAAATAAACTCAAAATTGTAAGGCAACCAGGTAACTTTTTTTCTAAATATTTTTTACAGTGTACACTAACTATGCAATGTTCTATTTATTAAAACCTAACATAAATTTCATCAATTTAGTGTTTTTTCATTAAGACCAAAATAATAAAAAAATAATAAGGCAGTCACAATTTAAACATATTATTTGTGAACGTTCAACTTTTCTTTTTTAATAGTCAACTTATTTTCATCAGACATCAAGCTTGAGACACCAGACATTTACCTTTAATTTTCTCAAGCTGATTGCTCTCTATAAACCCCCGCAGTCATCATGTTGTCATGCCATTTCAAGTTGATTTTGATGTGACATAAGGTGGTGATATCTAAGTGACCGAGTTTTTTACTTACTTTTTGAATTAGTCTTCCCATTAATGGCATCATTGTCTTCATTCAGGCCGATTCGAGAACTTGCACGAAAGCAAGAGGCATGATTTATCGCATGAACCAGTCATATCCAAAAATAACCGATCATATCCAATCATAGCGCAATTGAGGCACTGCCTCCTCTCATGTGACTTTCCCCATTCATTATCAATTACCCCCCACTAAACCCAGGGCACGCATTAGGGGGCCTGTTGAAAATTAGTGGGCTCAGGGGAGGCACACCTCCCACTGCAACTTCACCTGCGTGTGTCACTGACACTATTACTTCATAAAACTAGTGGTTTTATATGAAACTTGTAGTGACTTCACAATCACAATAAAGGTGACATCAAAATAAAATAAAAACACATTAAATACAAATAAACTCTTTGAATTGGGAAACAGCCTTACTATCAATACAAGAGTAAAGACAAACCGATTCACAAGAATGAATCACACTTTCGAACGCAAACCATGGCCACGCCCAAAATCGCATACTCTCGAGTGGGTACTTATTTTGAATTACATAATTACTTCACGACCACTAAAGAAAAGTATGTTCTATTTGCTGCATCCGAAAACCTTGCTGCCTTATGAGACAATGGCTCATGTGCATGAAGGCACCTCACAAAACCGATTTCGGACAGAATTCTAAGACAGTGTAACAGTTCAGTGATCTACAGAAAACTGGAGAGAGCTTTGGTGAGAACTAAACAAATATTGAATTACTACATTAGTAATTTCTCGTGAGAAGTGACATTAGAAGTGGAAAATATTGGTAAAAAACACATTTACATCCAAACTGCCCAGCAAACACAACTTTCTAGTGTTGTCACGATACCAAAATTATGACTTCGATACGATATCAGACTAAAATATCGATATATCGATACTAAATTGATACCACAGTAAAAAAATAAAAAAATAAATAAGATAAGATATGACAACAGAACTTGTTATTATTCATTGTTATTTTTTACTAAAAATTCATGTGGCCAGCATGTTCCTTAGGGTTGGGCATCGGTTTGATTTGAACAATTATTGATCAATTACTATTAAAATTATCTCACAAATGTTTGCTATCTCAATGTATTTTTTACAATGGGGTAACATAATTGTGTTGCAATAGCTTACACACAGCACAAGAAAGCTTGGTTTCTAATGGTAAATTGAATTTAAAAAGACGAGTAAACAGTAATAAAATAAGAACAAATAAACAGATTACAAACAATAGCACAAATAAATGCAACAGAATAGAAGATACAAATTAAACAGACTGCTTTATTTTTTTCAGGTAACTCTAACATTCAGATAAGAAACTGAATAAAAAAATGCATAGTAATTACATTTAAAACAACATTGGATAATGTTCTTTGTAAAAAATTCAATAGCGTACAGATTAAACTATTAAAGTTACACAAGTTGATCAGTCAAGAGCAGTTGATCGTTTGTCTTTTTGTAGTTAGAATAACAAATGACTGCGGTCCCTTTAAGACTAACAGACGCATGGATCCTAAACACTGCTCCTGTTACTCGTTCTTCCTGAACTGTTTGCGACTGCGTTTACGTTAAAACTCTTCCAGATGTGCACTGATAATTCTTTGAGTGTATTTGACCAATAATAAGCTGGAAACGGAAGCAAATGTTTGCACTTGTATCAGAGGCGGCTTTATTACGGCAGGGTTGCCAACTCTCACGCATCTGGCGTGATTCTCACGCTTTCAGGCTCTGTGTCACGCTCTCACTCCGCCCAACTCAATCTCACGCCAAATTGCCAAACCTGCTTTTGATATTAAACAAAACTATAAGCTTTAATTTTTTAAAATGTGTTTTAATGAAATTCAAACAATAAATAGCGTTGTGGCGCTAATGTGGCATAATGTTAAAGCCAGAGGCGTTGAAAAGCGGAGTTGCATGCTCTCGTCTCCCTGCGGTGCGCGCTGGTCACGTGGCCCATGAGCGCTCAATACTTCTAGCGCTGTGCCAATGCATTTAAATGGCTTAAGTGGATACACAACAGTTTCACCATATAGATGTTTGCTGCAAGTTTTGGTAAACAGTACAGCATAGTGTTAGTGTTTATTGATTATTAAGTCAGCCATATTTACAGGATCGTTGTATTATGGAGAGTGATAGAGATTCAACATTGTTAACATTAATGTTATTCTTGTATTTAGCCCTCAGGTATTCCTTACTAATATGTCACACTCATACTCATTAAATTATATTTATTGAATATTTTGAGGAGATCTTTTGGTACTAAATACTATTTGTGCAACAATTATTGTCAATAAATGACCACTTAAAATATTTTTCTACTAATATTTGTATTTCTTCTAAAATTTATATTACAATTAGTGTAGTAATTAATATTAAAATAGAGAATTCCAATTCAAAGAGGCAAATTAGAGTCATTTTGTGGCTAAAAATATTAATGTTTATTTGTAATGCCATTAGGTGCCTTATGGCTCTTTAATAAATATACATGTATCTAATCTAGTTGCTCAAAAATATATTGCAGTCTTTGCATTCTAATAAATATTTAGATATGATGATCAAACACTAGATTTCTTTAAATGTGAAATTTCAAAACTTAAATAACTTGCATCCTAATCTTTTTAATAAATAATGATACTTATATAAGCAGTCACAAGTGAATATTAAGGAATGGCACATATAATTTGACCCAAGAAATGTTTAAACTAGTGCCAAAACAAACATATTATTATGTACAGTATATATACTAGATATAAACTGATACTGAATCAAGATCAAAAGCATTTACCCCCCCCCCCCCCCCCCCCCCCCGGCCCTCAAAAAATCTCACTCCAACCTAAACTTAAAAGTTGGCAACCCTGATTACGGTAGGCTATGTGTGTGTGCGCTTCAGATGTGGAGCACGAAATCTGCGGGGATTAGTAGAATTAATTTATGTGCAATCCCGCGCGAAATTCAGACCGATCACACACTAACACTAACACACTGTCATGAGGAAAAAGTCCAGCAGAACGGGCGTTTGCCGTGCTCAGAGGTTAACCGGGCTGAGGGAGAATATGCCGGTGTGTGTGTGTCAACTCGCTGACGGTCAGAGAGGAGAGCGCAGCTGATATCGATACTGTAAAAACTGAGAATCGTATCGTTTCAGATATTCCAGTATCGATATATATCGAAATATCGATATTTTTGAAAACACTATTTCAGACGCTATCTTTTTTCCCCGAGCTCAACTGTCACTGAATGGAAAGCACAGGATTATCCATTGGGATATCAAAGGGAGCGAAGGATACATGTATGCTACCTTAGAAAAATGATCAGATGAAGGTATCTCAGGAGACAGGAAGTGAAGCAAACATTATATTTGGACATGGCTTGATGCCTTCCTGCCTTGAAATGTGTCCTGCAAAGGCAGCATTTTCCAGGTTTCGGACGCAGCCACAACCATAGTATGAATGTACAGGTCCTTCTCAAATAATTAGCATATTGTGATAAAGTTCATTATTTTCCAAAATGTAATGATAAAAAAATTAACTTTCATATATTTTAGATTCATTGCACACCAACTGAAATATTTCAGGTCTTTTATTGTTTTAATACTGCATTTCAGGAAAAGGTTCTCTAAACGAGCTATTAATCATCTGAATCAACGAATTAACTCTAAACACCTGCAAAAGATTCCTGAGGCTTTTAAAAACTCCCATCCTGGTTCATTACTCAAAACCGCAATCATGGGTAAGACTGCCGACCTGACTGCTGTCCAGAAGGCCATCAAGCGAGAGGGTAAGACACAGAAAGAAATTTCTGAACGAATAGGCTGTTCCCAGAGTGCTGTATCAAGGCACATCAGTGGGAAGTCTGTGGGAAGGAAAAAGTGTGGCAAAAAAGCTGCACAACGAGAAGAGGTGACCGGACCCTGAGGAAGATTGTGGAGAAGGACCGATTCCAGTCCTTGGGGGACTGCGGAAGCAGTGGACTGAGTCTGGAGTAGAAACATCCAGAGCCACTGTGCACAGGCGTGTGCAGGAAATGGGCTTCAGGTGCCGCATTCCCCAGGTCAAGCCACTTTTGAACCAGAAACAGCGGCAGAAGCGCCTGACCTGGGCTACAGAGAAGCAGCACTGGACTGTTGCCCAAATTTTGCTTGTAATTCGGAAATCAAGGTGCCAGAGTCTGGAAGAAGACTGGGGAGAAGGAAATGCCAAAATGCCTGAAGTCCAGTGTCAAGTACCCACAGTCAGTGATGGTCTGGGGTGCCATGTCAGCTGCTGGTGTTGGTGTTTTATCAAGGGCAGGGTCAATGCAGCTAGCTATCAGGAGATTTTGGAGCACTTCATGCTTCCATCTGCTGAAAAACTTTATGGAGATGAAGATTTCGTTTTTCAGCACGACCTGGCACCTGCTCACAGTGCCAAAACCACTGGTAAATGGTTTACTGACCATGGTATTACTGTGCTCAATTGGCCTGCCAACTCTCCTGACCTGAACCCCATAGAGAATCTGTGGGATATTGTGAAGAGAAAGTTGAGAGACGCAAGACCCAACACTCTGGATGAGCTTAAGGTCGCTATCGAAGCATCCTGGGCCTCCATAACACCTCAGCAGTGCCACAGGCTGATCGCCTCCATGCCACGCCGCATTGAAGTAGTCATTTCTGCAAAAGGATTCCCGACCAAGTATTGAGTGCATAACTGAACATAATTATTTGAAGGTTGACTTTTTTTGTATTAAAAACACTTTTTTTTTATCGGATGAAATATGCTAATTTTTTTAGATTTCATGAGCTGTATGCTAAAATCATCAGTATTAAAACAATAAAAGACCTGAAATATTTCAGTTGGTGTGCAATGAATCTAAAATATGTCTAAAAAAATATCTAAAATAAATAAATATGAAAGTTAAATTTTTATCATTACATTATGGAAAATAATAAACTTTATCACAATATGCTAATTTTTTAGAAGGAGCTGTATAATCCAGACATACTACATTTGCCATGTTGTCATGATCCTGTGACATACCTGCGTCGCTTCACTGCCATTCACAAATTCTCTCTCGTTGCCTCATGGGAAAGTGTCTATCATATGCACACTTCACTTGCACATCTCGCCAGAAGAAGTAGGTCTTCCGGGTACCTTTTGCCTACTCTTTTATGAGTACTGTGAATTCGGACAGACTACTCTTGACACATTCGTTTTTTGCTTACTATATAGTAGGGAAGTACCGTATGTGATTTCGGATGCAGCCCATGAGTGAAAGGACTGTTCAGTACAAACCGATTTACTGGAACAAATCAGTCTTTTCAATGAAACGTACATGGTGGGGGCCGTTTATAAAGAAACCGATTCAGTAGAACGAATAGAACTTTCCAGGCATAAACATTAAAGTCGCTTTTAAGGTATTTTTATAGATATGAACACAAGAGAGGACATAAAGAGATGCATGTTAGAACATTTTACTAAACTTGCAAAAATGAAGCATTTGCTTAAAAGCATTACAATACTTGAACAACTGAACATTCTTTAACTTTCAGTTACACTTATGTAATTGTTCATGCAATATGCCTATCCCCTGTTTTATTCTGTGTAAACATGAGGTTTATGTTTCCCTATATGCACATGCGCACAGTATGTTTTGATGGCACTTGAACGTCTTCTGTTCCCTGTCTCTGTGTGTTGTATTCCTGAGAATTCAATGGGTTCATTCATAACTGTAGCCTGAGGCACAGGGGTGTGTGAATTATATGAATGCAGAATCTATTCTAGCCGCGATAGGCCTGCCTGTCTGTCTGTCTGTCTGTCTGTCTGGAGGAAATTGCAGGCTGTGGGGAAGTGCAGGTAATAGATTAATGCCAGGGGAGACTTGCCAGTGTACAGCACAACTGACAGCTAATGATTATCACAGAGAGAAAGAGCGGGGAGACGCACACACAGTCCATTACATAGACATCACTTGGTAAGCGTAAGCACACACACCACACACACCACACACATAAATAGCACCTCTTATGCCACAGTCTAACTGTCACAGTGATGTTTCTATATCTGACTGTCGTGTCTGTCATAAAATATTGAACGTTCGGTGTAGCTATACCGTTCATATGCTGCAGACGCCATATTTAAATTAAAACATCATGTGAGGGACATAAATATAATCGGTTCAGTAAGTTGTGCTGTACCTTGCTGACGATGATTAAGTTGGCATAGTAAGGTTAAAGGGATCCCATGGTGTTGAGACTTGTATGGCTTAATATAACATAAATGATGTCTCTTACTGAATTATGTGGTAGAAAACCCATGAAAGATCTACGTTATTTAAAAAATCGATTTTATATTTGGACCATGGGCGGCGCCATTTTGTTTGCGTTCTAGGTTGATGACGTAGAGTGGTTGAACTCCTCAATCAGCTGGCGTTACCCGTTGCTATTTTTACCACAACGCAACTCGAAAATTGTTTCAGAGTTAAACAAAACAAATGAATTGCTTTGTAATTATACTTAAAACACACTCAAACATACATGTGCACACAAACTCACCTACACAAGTCACAAACAGATCGGCGGGCGCGCACACACACACCTAGGTCAGCGACAGACTGCTCTGTCTCAATCGCATGCATCATCACCAAAACATCCTGCCTCTCTTCCTCACGTTACTTTATCCCATCGTCCTACCTAGATATTTCCCTCTGCTGGTCACATTAGGCATACAGTTAATCTACTATCAACAGTCTATCTAGGATATCAACACAGGGAATAGATTGAGGGTTATGTATGCGCGCACGCAGTGCGTGCGTGTGTGTGTGTGTGTTCGCGCCGATCTGTTGGGGTGTGTGTGTGTGTGTGTGTGTGTGTTCGCGCCGATCTGTTGGGGTATGTGTGAGTCTGTGTGAGAGAGAGAGTTTGTGTGCACATGTATGTTTGAGTCCGTGAAGTCGGACAGCTGTTTGTAAATCGGCTTTACTCGTTATTGCGGTGGAACGTGAGACTGAATGACTGCACTCGAACATGTCCACTATGGTGTCGGACAACACTACAAATGTCCATCCCTTCAAATAATGCCCTATTTAAGGGTATAGGGTCGATTTCAGATTCAGCCCCTGTCGTGGAGACTGAGCAGCCCAACATCTCGATTGAAACAGAGCCTGTCGTGTGCGCGCCCGCCGATCTGTTTGTGACTTGTGTAGGTGAGTTTGTGTGCACATGTATGTTTGAGTGTGTTTTAAGTATAATTACAAAGGAATTCATTGGTTTTGTTTAACTCTGAAACAATTTTCGAGTTGCATTGTGGTAAAAATAGCTACGGGTAACGCCAGCTGATTGAGGAGTTCAACCACTCTACGTCATCAACCTAGAACGCAAACAAAATGGCGCCGCCCATGGTCCAAATATAAAATCGATTTTTAAAATAACGTAGATCTTTCATGGGTTTTCTACTACATAATTCAGTAAGAGACATCATTTATGTTACATTAAGCCATACAAGTCTCAACACCAGGGGATCCCTTTAAATCCATACTGGAAGCGTCGAAACTGCAGCTGCACCGCGCGTCCTTTAGACCAATCAGCTGTGAGCACGAGGTCAGACTTCACGCTGCCTTCACGTGCTATCGGAATTGTCGTCGTAAGTTTCCTAGTTAAAAATGAGACATGAACGCCCTCTAACGTCAAAATTCAAATGCGATGAGATTGTAATCACGACTTCAGAAATGGGAAGTAGGACATTTCCAATAGCACGTGAAGCCCCATGGTTCAAGTGACCCAATTTTTTTCCTGTCATGTGGCACAGATCGGATATGACATGTGAACGTGTAAGCAGTAAAAAAACGCATGAATTCCGATATCCTCAGATCGGATTCAGGCCTCACTCATATGAGGTAATAAATCCGATATGATTCGGATGCATGCATTAGCGTCTGCCATGTAAGCGGTCAGATCGGATATTCCCCAGTAAATGCGAGTCGTACGCCATTGAAAAAAGGACGGAGGCGTATGACGTCAACTCAGGTGAACACAAACTGCGATCCAGTGTTGCCAAGTCTGCGGTTTTCATGCGGCATTGGGCTACTTTAACACAGTTTTGAGCTGCAATTGGACGGGTTTTGTTGTGAAAACCTGGCAACCCTGTTTAAAGATGTGTGGAACAGTGCAGACAGCAAAACATGGTGCAATCATTCTGTCTGCGTCCATTGCACATCGCGCTGTTTTACTTCCTTTCACCGGTTAAGAACATCTTGGGCTGTTTTCCCAGTGTACAGTGTAAATGCAAATATCAGATACGGGTCGCTTTTGAAAAGATGATGTAAGCGGGTCGTCAAAAAAATCAGATATAGTCACCAAATCGGAATTGTGCATCAAGACCTGCAGTGTAAATGCAGCCTTTGATAGTCCTTTTTTATCTTCTTCTTCCTAAATCATGTGACCTTGCTGTTCAAAAGTGAATATTACAGTAATCTCATATAATCATATACATTTTTAATAACAACTTCTGCCTTTCTCTGTCTTGCAGCAGTCATATGCCCCGCCCCCTCCTCCCATGGCTCCGCCCAGCCCCAGCACCAACAGCAGCAGCCACAGTGCAGCGGAGCAGCTCAGTAAAACCAACCTGTACATCCGGGGCCTTCCGCCTGGCACCACTGACCAGGACCTCATCAAACTCTGCCAACCGTAAGTGTCTTTTCCCTATGTGCCCTATCTGTCACTGCCTGTTATCCTCTTTGTCTGAACAGGAATGTCGTCCTATATGAGCAGTCGCTCTACACCTATTTATAGTTGCAGTGACACAGGTGCCCACATACAATAACTCATGCAATCATGTAAATGCATGAAAAGAAGGCCGCGGGGAAACGTCAAAAGAAAAAAGGCGCAGTGCTTAGTTACAGAGAAGAATATGGCCCCATAAATGGCGATGGCAAGTCAGCATCATTAGTGTGTAGGGAGGTCATTATGAAATGCTGTACAAGAACCAGGGGGCAGCTTGCATAATCTTCTGCTCTGATGACTCATGCAGATGTAAATCCTTTGTTTTACTCCAGCGCCATGACTTTCTGTGACTATTTCCTAATTTCACCCATGCAAAGTTGGCCATGAGAATATTGATCTAAGGGGTCAGCGGTTTCCAAGCAACACTTAGAGCAAGGACTGCTTTTTCTTGTTGACCCTACACATAGCCTGTAAAAAAAGATAGATGACGCACATTCACTCTCATGTTCCAATATGGCGCTGACATTTTGATTCCCGAGTCAGTGCAGTAGTGAGCGCGAAGTGGAGTCGTGATATCAAGGTCCCACCCACACTCCTGTAGAGTCATTAAAGGGGTGATGAATTGAGAAATCAACTTTCCTTTGAGCTTTTGATATATAAAAGTTCATGGTAATACAAGAATATCCTGCAAGTTGAAAACGTCCTTGTTAGCCAAAGAAAAGCTTTTAAAGACACCAGGCCCAGAAAACGATCGTGTTCGCATATTGACGTCATCAAGCGACGAAACACCACCTCTACAGAATAATAAGCATGTGTAATTCATGAGTCCCGCCCACTGACTCATGGAGCTGCTAGGATTACGCTAGCCAGCAACAATAAACATGCAGAAGATAGCAAGATATTGTGAAAGAACACAGTCGCTGCCTAAGCTTCCTTCTTTCCTTCATTTATTTTTAATGAAGTTCCAGCTCACATGGAGAAGACGTACGCATGTTCGCAATCGCTTCATTTAACTGCGGAATCGTTTATAAACAAGACTTCGATCGCGCTGGATTTGCAGACACAATGTTGTGTCTTCTATATTGGATATTCCTGTGCACGTGTGTGTTTGTGTCTGTGTGTGTGTGCGCGCGTGCGCTGTTTGCACTTATAACCACCGATCATGCAGAACAAGTAATACAAAAATAATATTCCAATCAATCGCGGGTGGATGAGAAATCAATCATTGTGTTTGTTTGATAAAGACGAAGCCGTTTGCGAGCCTTGTGATCGAGAGAATCATTCTGGCTGCCACTTTCAAAACAACCCCTCCCTCATGTGAACTGAACTGACAGGGGCGTAGATATGACGGGAGCTGAAGCTCATTAAATATGCAAATCTTATCCAATCCTAGCCGTGGGCGTTTACTTCCAAGTCTCCAGTGCGGCACGCCCATCAAAACCTAACGTTCAGGAGAGAGCCTCAAAACCAGTGTAGAAAATAACCTATTACATATAAGTTATGTTGTTTTTGAATGTAAAAACCACACAAACGTTATAAGTTGACCTCAGACAACAGTATAAAAAATAAAAAAGCCAGTTCATGACACCTTTAATACGGTATATTGCAGAAGAATAATGTAAGTGTGAAATACACATTATAGAAATGTATAAAATGTAGATTTGTAGAAAAGCTCCAATCTCAGTCAGTTGGCTGACTCCACTCAACTGTCAATGACTTCACACCCCAGTGTTTATAGGATTAAATAACTTATTTGTTGTAACTTATTTACAAACTTATTTAAAGAACAAACACTTGATCTAACATCAGCGTGATTAAAAACTGCCTAAAATGACAGAAACCATCTTTGGGGAAAAATTGTAATTTGATTATTTAGTTTGTGTCACGTCCCATTACATTCCATGGAGAGGGCGGGGTTTATGACCTATACTGCATCCAGCCACCTGGGAGCGATCGAGGCGCTTTGGCTTCACTTTTCAGGACTCTTGGGGCACGCTTGATACACAGATGAGTTCAATACTGGGCTGCTGCAAGTCCACAGAATTCATTTTGATTTTTTTTGGGACGGGGAAGAAAAACATTACTTTCATAAAAATAACAATACAAAAATGCATGTCCCACTTATAATGCTCCAGATGGTAACATGTCAAAAACTCAGGGGGTAGAATGATGAAACCTCAAGCCACAACATCTCTCAATCCCTCTCAGGGTCTCGGGCTACCACGGTCCAGGTTAGCCCAAGGCCTGGAGTGGGATTGGAATAAAAAATTCATGATTATAAAAGTTTTATTAGCTGCGGCTGCTGTGCCAAATGGGCAGTAACATTTTGGAAAGGTCAAAGGGGTTCGCCTTGGGGCTCACTTCCGGAGCTCAGCAGAAAAAAGTGTTCACAAACACTCTTTGCATTTTTTTTTATACATAACACCACAATGATTTAGATGCCATGCATGCAAATCTGCCACCCTAGTGTCACGATCTAAAGCTTACAGCTGCGTGCATGCATACGCACACATTTCGCGCACATGCACACACAGTTAGTGACCCTTTCCGTCCTCCAGTGACTCTGCTGCAGTGGCGGGAAGGGCAGTGAAAAGTGCTTCTGTCAGGCTGACATTTCGGAGATCTTCTTGTGTGATTCCCCATGGAAGATTGGCAGGGTTTTGAGGCCGAAGGTACAATGGGGTTAGACTATAAAGGAGAAAGCGTGGCCTCAGCAGAATCCCAAACCTCAGCCATGAAAACGAGCCCTTCTAGTATTCAGCTTGCTGTGCTCACAGTTTTTTTGTTAATTAAAGTATCTGATAATTGAGGAATGGCATGTTGTCAAGATGCAGATGCATAATGTTTGCCACATCACAGCTTAGAAACAAACATCTAGATTTTAACGTCTTTTTATAAGAGGTGAAAAGGTCAGTTTGGAGGAGTGTTACATTTACAGAGAATTTTTTTTTTTTAAATGTACCGGGGCGTTTTCATAAAAGACTTGAATATGAATCATGAATTATTAATAAAGGCCTTAGGTGAATGCGTCGTCATCATGTTTATGTTCTTTCATTATGCATCTGCTATTCTGTGTGTGTTGGTAGAAACCAGAGGGCGGAGAGTCATGTCTGTGAGCCAGTTCATTACTTTTCCTTTCCATGATTCGATATCATGGAGTATTAACCCTCAGGACAGAGAATTTTACAATACCATTTAAAATAATTGCATTTCAGAGCCCCTCATTATGTCTCTGATTGTAATCTAATGCTACAGAGAGAAAGTGAATACAATCCAACTCAATTCTGCTCACACATGGAGCAAGGTTTTAAGGGATAAATTAGGAATTTAATTCCAACTAAGATCTGTATGATTTTGGCCAGCTTGTCTGTGCCCAGATTTAAATTGTATTGCCCATTCGCAGACCCACACGAAACCTGTGCATGTAGTATACATCCCCCGGCCATTATGTTTTCATCTACAAATAAGTAGTAGAACTCTACATGTTTTTGTCGTCTTGCAGTATTCCACATATTTTCTCTCGAAAACAGTTGAGAAAATGCAAAAACATTTACATATTTCATGTGGGCATTCTCATCTGCTTATCTTTCACAGCTCAGAAGTCTTGTCATTTTTGAATTGTGTAAAAAGCTTTTAGGAGATATAAAATAATACAATAATTAATGATTGACATAGATGTACATTACTAATCACAGCTTAAAATATCAGTTTATTTTTATTTTATCTTTTATTTAGTGATAGATGTTTCAGTTCATATTGAACGTTACGTTTTGATTCTGAATTTGAAAACAGAGCAGACAGATGCAAAATTACTAAGATATAGTTTTTTTTTTTCAGGAGGAAAACCTAGGGAGCAGGAGACTTAATTTGCTCTCCGTTTAATCTCATTGCTGTCTAGGAGAAACAACTGAGATTGATTTCATATGTGTGTTTTTTTCCCTGTGGAATGTTATTATAGTATATGGCTTCCAGTAGTATCTTATTCTATATTCCTTATGTATATATAATATCTTATATATTTTATATTCACTGAATCGCATCCAAGGCTTGCTGCCCAAAATGGCAGCCCCCCACACGACCCACTCCCTCGCTCTCTCTGTCTCTCAGCCTGATTGACTAACTGAGCCAGTGGAGGAATTGCCCTTGTGTACAGGCCTGCCATATCTAGGGGAGCCTCTGGGGTGGGATCTCATTTTCAGTCGGCAGAACCCCCCCTGGGCTCGAATAACTCAGGCATCCAGAGCATGCAAACCATTTCTGAGGCAGTGACAAGGCTAGTAACAGGTCACGGTATTTATTTCAAAGTGTTGTTTTTTTACAATACATCTGTCGTCTTCTTTTCCATAGTTAGACTACAGTTTGATTTATGTCTCCTTCTCATTGCTGTAGAAATGTCTAATCACCGGGTGAAAAGCAGGCTAGTATTTCTAATGATTTGAAGACGGATCCATAATTCATATTTTTTAACTTTAGTTTTCTTCATGTCCCTGCTGTAGTGCAAAACATGGTACAGTTTAAAAAGCTTTTAGGGAAGGTGCTGGAATCCACTCTATAGTCAATACTCTCATATGTTAATGTCACTTGTCTTATATCGAGTACTATTATGATCATCTTAAAGTGCCCCTATTATGGTATTGTATTGGGTCCTGACCTACAATAGGTTTACACACATCCAAGGTCCAATTTTCTTTATTTTCTGAATATTGCAGAATCACCTCTTTTGTCACAGTGTCTGAAACGGCTCGATCAATGATCCGGTCTCTCTAAACTCTTAGTTTCTGCGTGCCTACTGGTCAGAGAGCCCAGTCAAACCTAGGTAGGTTTGTAACAGGAAGTGCATCTGGAATGGCTGATGACTCATTTCGGTAGCCTGACAAGCCAGACCCACATCAAGATGTTTGGTCTGGAAACTCACCATAGCTCAATCCGAGGGGCGGGATAAACGGTTGTCTTTCAAACTCCCTCTGCACAATTGGATAGCGCTACACCAACCAGAGCAACGAAGGTGAAACAGAGCTTGTTGATAGATTAAACATTCGCCGTATCCGGTCGGCAAAACTCTGAACACATCTTCCCTTTTTAAGAATGACTTCAGTGCCTTTCTTTGTTCTTTTCTCAGAGAAAAGCTTAACTCCAAGTCTTCCAGAGTCGCGGTCAGAGCTGATTCGAAAGACCGTCGTTCGCCAGTTTCTGTGTTTACTAGAAGCACGCAAACGCAACTCGGCCCTCGTCATTATGGCCCCGCCCACCGACTCTATACATGATGTGATTGGCCAGGTAAGAGTTTGGCGTTTACAGCTCAGAAGGGTATTGAGAGTTGCTAGACGACACTCGCGGGCTGATTAGATTTGCTGCCGCTAGGGTGCGTCTAGATTTCTAGGCTATCATTTCGGCAGTTCATAGTCGATTCATTCTTTTAGGAGACTAAGTGCCAGATTTATAAAACAGGTCAAATTAGCGTGAGAGCGCTAGTCCAAAAAAGCGCCAGTGAGAGTGGAAAGTTCTGCGCGTGATCTACTGACGATGCACAACCCAATTAAAGAACACAAAGCTGGATCATTTGCATAATGACCAATGCAGTCTACCAAGAGCAGTGCAAATTAGTTTTTATGTTTTGGGGCGGTAAATAATGGCTCAAATACCCGTAAATTGATTAGCAAACCTTTGTAAAACACCCTGCACGATTCATTTAAAATACTCTCCTCCCATAAATTATGCATCTGAAAAGGAAACTCCTACAAATGTATATGCAACAAGTTCAGCCACAAATATAGCTGTGTCCAAGCCTTTTTTCAGCGCTAATTTATCACTGAGCGTCTTTAGTAAATCCTGATCTCGCCAAAAGAGGGTTTTGCGCTGGTGCAAGCTGTTAGTAAATCTGGCCCAATAAGTTTATTTGTTGTGCACTTTGATCTTTAAAACTTTGCAGATATTTTACATTCACAAAGAGCTATACTGCACACTGCATGAAAGGAAATAACATCATAATGGGGCACTTTAACAGTCTGTTCCTCACTCAAAGCTATAATATGTCTTCAAATGACTTGCGATATAGCACACAAAGGTGACAACAATGCCTCTTTTTCATTTTTAGTTGCAGACTTCAACAGAAAATAATTTTATTTGAAAATTCTACTGATAATTCATTGGAAAAAAAACATTTTAACACGATTCATTGCAGGGCTGAACATTAAGAATGATCATGTGCTTATCCTTCGGATGAGTAAAAAATTTGCTTATTTGGAAAAAATGTTTTTTTGCGATGGAAATATAATATATTCTGAAGCAATATCCCCATCAGTGTTCAATCAGCTTTGGCATATTGAAATCTGCATACATGTGGATATGTTTACTTTTTTAAAGGGCACTAATCTTATCTTATATTCTTAAATTTGATCTATACATTCAATTAAAATAAGACACTATAGGGCTGTTACCAATCAAATTAAATAATTTACACTGAAAAATAAAAACTGCATTAAATAATGTTATGAGATTTGTATTTCTGGATAAATTAGAATTTTTAGAAAGTGTGTTTAAACATGAAACCAGTAGGTGGCAGCAGAGAGTCTTAATGAGTGAGTCATTGAGTTATTTATTCAAACGATTCATTCTAACGGCTGATTCATTCAAGAATAAGGCAATCGTTTATGAACAGGTTATTGAATCTTTGATTCAACCGAGTCATTGAATCAATGAATCATTCAGTTACGTACACTGTTGCTGACTTGCTGTGAGACGCGTTGGTGCTGCTGTTTGGAACTCTGTTGCTTAGAATCTTTGTTTGGAACTCTTTTCACTTCTGAAATAGAACAAAAACACTCAATATTGCATCTTAAATGTAAGTGGCTTGTTTATGGAACTGACTGTCATATAATCAGTGTTATTTTTAGTCGTGATTGTATTCAAGAAAACACCACTCTTGGTTGAGTGATGTTTGATACGATGGTATCTTGGTCTTGGTATGATACATTTGTTTAATTGTATCATGTGTTATTTAAAATTGTTTACATTTTGAATGTTTACCGCATAGACCGTAAAAAAATATGGACGACTCGACATCATCCGTTTCCGCTTGGCAGATTTGAAGCTTTCAGACGGCCTTGCACGGCGCGGACATCTTGGGACCGAGTCTGCGCAGTAGCGATTTCGGGACCGCAGTAGAGCGCAGGAAGTAGAGCAGGAAGTACAGCTGCGATATCAAAAGCCCGCCCACTCTCTCGCAGATGCAGAACAATGAATTATGTTGGTGTGAAATAAACAGTTATGGAAATGTAGGAATTAAAGCTAAAGCTCTAATCTGCTCCCAAAAATTTCGAAAAAAGTCCGTTAGTGCCTCAGTGACAACTTCACTCAGAGAAGCCGTCAGTCTCAGCTGTCAATCATGACGTCACACCCCCCGTTTTTATAGCATCAAATAACTAACTCAAACTAAACTTATTTTTAAAACGAACACCTGAAATGAAATCATCGTGATGATAACTGCCTTCAGTGACATAAACTAACTTTGGGGGAAACATTTTGAAGTGTAATTTTATTATTTAGTTTGCCTCGCGTCCATTAGAAACCACTGAGGGGCGGCTATACTGGGACCGGTCACCGGGGGGCGATCGAGGCGCGAAAGCTTCAGTAAATGAGAGGGAGACTGCAGGCTTGGTTTACCCACGGTTTACCGCAGTTTCTCTGTGTGAGCGGTGGCGATCATCATGCGTTGTGATTCCTCCTCGAGAGGCTGCGCGAGCGTCAACAGCGCGACATTGTTTTCGTCAGTTCATTATACATTAGGCCAATACTATTATCCACTATATGTCATTTTGTTCTTATATGTTACTTGCAAATGACAAATACACGAAAACATACAGCTAAAACAACCGTAAAGGGCATAAGACATACAGCCTATAAAAAAATCTACAAAACCATTTTTTTTTTGAGAAAGACAGACAGGTTCAAGTCTTTAGAGTTGACAGATATATTTATCAATCAGCCATTTTAACTGTTTAGTAAAAGCCTTATAAGTAGTTACCTGTCTAATTTCATCTGGTAGGCCTAATCTGTTCCACTCACTGGCTGACTTGCTAATTTCATGCTTAATTTAGTCATTTTGGTACTTGATGTAAAATTAGTTTCATGAAGAAAAAAAATGTATTGCAGTTAGACCCACTTTAATGGTTTTGTGGTGTAGGATAGTCCAGTAAAAGTCGTGATGTTTCCCTTATAAGACTTCCCTGCAATATCTGTAGATAATATTTCAAACTGCAGTTGTTTTTATAACCTGAAAGCAGCTCCAGCATTCAGTCCTAACCTAAGGTCCGATGAGTGTCCGACTCCTCTTGAAGCTCAACTGTTCTGGGTATGTTCAGAATAGCGTATGAGGGCCAAAAAGCTGCTAACCATCAAGAGTCATCTTGAAGTCTTTGTAAACTCAATCTCTCTGTCTCTCTCAGTATCACACAGCTCTTGTCAATATGTCTGAGGTGGGAAAGTAAGAGGAAGTGGGAAGCTTAGTCAAAAGGTGCCAAAGCACTCGGGATAAAGTTCCTTTAGGCTGGATTTGACTCTGTTTTATTGATATCAGTTCTGTCTAGTGTGTTCTGAGACAGCACAGTCTGGTCTCATTATTAATATGTAGGTATTAATACGTAACCTTTACAGGTTCAAAACGTACAGTTTTGTAAGTTTGGATAGATCATTTGAATGTGTCATAATGAAGTGTCATAATGAAATTATGACACTTCATTTAAAAAAAAAAAAAAAAAAGATTTAACCCTAACCCTCATTTAAATCATAGATGTTTGTATAATTGCTCTTTTACTATTTAGATACATTTTAGATCCCTTAGCCCTACCCCAAACATATAAAGTATATAAAAAGAATATAAAATGTAATGGAATTTTTTTTTGCATATAATATAACAACAATATAGCATTAAGAAAAATATACACTATATTGCCAAAAGTATTGGGACATGCCTCCTTTTTGGTGTGTTTTATGGTTCTATTGTAAGTCACAGGATACGACTAAACTGCAAAAATGAATACAATAGAGTCAAAATATGAATGGCAATATTTTAATATTCATAAATAAGAATTCATACACATTTGTATGTCTATAACGTTGTTCACACTTAAATAATTTGTGTTTTAGTGCTGTCAATATTGTACGTTTCAGGAATGTCTATGGAAACGCAAGTAAATGTAGCCTACTTGTGGTTTCCACTTAAAATCACATATGAATACTCATGAGATGCACAGCAAGGAAGGTCTTTTTGAACTATTTTCGAAAGACCGAGAAAAAAAAAAAGTTAAGCAAGCCATGTCATGTTAGCACGGCTCCTGTTGCGTTTTGGACACACAGACCTAGATTTACCATAAATAATAAATAAAGGGCACTAATAATGTAAGGTACCCAAAAAAGGATACTAATTTTTTTAGTACAGTCTACCAGATACACACAGACCTAGATTTACCATAAATAATAAATAAAGGGCACTAATAATGTAAGGTACTAAAGAAACATGGGTGCGAAGAAACATGGGTGCGAGAAAATGTATTGAAAATGTATTGACGTATGAGATGTGTTAGTCTAATGCTACATTTTTAGTTTGCTTTGCAATAATATGCAAGAATGTGGATATTCTGACTTAATCTTGGTTTGAGATGATGAGGTTATTATATATATATAATTATATATATATATTTTTTTTTTGTTGTTGTTGTTTTTGAAAATTTAGACTAGTATTTTTGATTTCTGCCACTGCATTTTACCCACAATTTTTAAAAGATTTTAAAAAGATTATCAAAATGATTTAAAAAAAAAAAAATTGGAATTTGCATTCAAAATCCACTATCCACAATTCCACCATTTTTGAGAGTCTGCGGTGACCAGAAATGCTTAATTATCAATGTTTTACATGTTATTTTACATGTATATTAAGTCATATATTGGCTTATTTTTTATTATTGTACTTTTTATCAAATGTGAACCAGGCTTTTATCCATGCAAAATGTATAGTAAAGCAATGCCATAGCACTTTAGGAAACAGAATTCTCCTTTCGCAAAGTCATAGGGCCTCTTTCTTGACTCCAGCGGTGCAAGCGAGTGTACAAACAAACATCAGATGTTTGTAACTTACGCCGCTGATGTGTCGAGCGGCGTGTCAGACGAGACAGCTGCATTGGTAGCCAATTAAGAGATCCTACACACCCACCTGGATAGAAGTTGAAAGAATGCTGGTTCCCATCTCTCGGCACGAGACATCAAACAGTCCGGCATCCGTGGTTGCCGGTGCTCTGGGGAAAATAAAAACACAGATCAGAGTGTGTGACGGCCCTTTGAGAACTGTCATTAGCACTTCACACACTGCAGCTGAAAGCTTCGTACACAAGACGTGTTGTCTTGACGGTGATCAAATCAGCTGGGATCTGCTCCCAGCTTGGGCTGTCAGAACACGTTGAGCCGTGTCGCGATCTTTCAAAAGTGCGTGTGTGGATCTAGAAATATATTTATCTTCACTAAAAGTCGTTCTAGGCGTTTTGGTTAACCTCATGTGGTGTTTACAGTTTCTTGTGTTCATGCTGATTTGATTTTGTGTGCTTGTGGGTTGACTAAAGTGCTCAGTGTGTGCTGTGTTGGAAAGGGTGGTGGCGTGTGTATGATCCCGTGTTTCATTTGTGGGCCTCTCTTTTGGAGCTGATCTGCTCTGGCCAATGGGTAGTGAAGGTTCAGATGACCAGAGTTAGAACATTGTGATCCCACATACTGGCCGAACTGTGGTATTTCACTGGAGGTTTTGGTGTGTGTGGTATCAGGAGTCTAATTAAAGCTCTCTGGTAATCTGTTATTGCATGGGCGTTGTTGCCTCCTTTCATTCTTTCTTCAATTCTATCTGTCATAGCTGGTTTGCTTGGTGATATTAATAGATGTGACTTTCTTCACCAAGGTTTGAGGCATAAAAATGTACTTCACATAACTCCATGGACTACTCTGACATTCTGATGCGTTTTATTGACCCCTAGAGACCCTAATTAATTAATATATACAGTGCCTTGAGGAAGTATTCAACCCCCTTCATTTTTTCACATCAATCTACACTCCCGTAACCATAATGACAAAGCCAAAAAACAACTTTGCAAATTTATCAAAAAGGAAAAACTGAAATGAGTACATTAAGTATTCAAACCGTTAACTCTGTGTTAAATCACCTTTACAGCCTTAAGTCTTTTGGGGTATGTGAAAAGCTTTGCACATCTACATTTGATGATTATCTGCCATTCCTCTCCTCAGATCCTCTCGAGCTCTGTCAGGTTGGGGGAATGTCAGTGGACAGACATTTTCAGGTTTCTCCATAGATGTTAGATTGGTTTGAGTTGTCCATAAGCCACTCTTGCATTGTCTTAGCTGTATGTTTAGGGTCATTGTCCTGTTGGAAGATAAACCCTCTGCCCAGTCTGAGATTTTGAATGCTCTTGACTAAGTTTTCATTAAAGCTAACTCCTGTATTTTGCTGCATTTAGCTTTCCTTCTACTCTGACGAGTCCCCTAGTTCCTGCCGCTGAAAAATACCCCCACAGCAAGATGCTGTTACCACCACACTTTACTGTTGGGATGGTATTGTCAGGTACTGAGCAGCGCCTTGTTTCCTCCATACATTGTGCTTGAAAATGATTAGAACAAAAAGTCATGAATTACATTTATGTGATTTGCAGCTGCTTTGTGTTTGGAATGGCTGGGACATGATGTAATATGCTATTTATGTCCTTGAGTTATGGAGTATAATGTTGCTGTATATTGTAAAGTAGATTGTTTACTAATATTGTAACATGCAACTTCTCTCACTGTAAACGATTTAGCTCCTTGGCTTGATGTTATTCGAGGTCAAATTCTTGGCCCTCCAGACATCCATGAGAGGAACTCCATGCTTGCGCTTCTTAAAGTTTTCAGCAAGTAAACACACTTGAATCTTGTTCTTAATCAAAAGTCAGCATCTGTAGATAAGTTGATCAGCAATGATACTTAAATGCAGTCCATAAAACGTAGTGTAAATGTGACTGATAACACAGGAGTGTTTTCCAGCAAGAATTTTATATATGTACATGCTATAATGAAATGCATGCAATGTGCTAATTAGTAAAGCTATCTTTGGTGTATCTTTGGCAGTTAGTGATAATAAGACCGCATTAAAAGTACAGCTCACCCAAAAATAATGTTATGTTATTATTTATTCACCCCAATTTTGAATACCATAGCTAGATTTAGATTTGCTAACATCTTGCGCCAGTGCAAACCCCCTTTTGGCGTTAAAAAACTACTTTCAGGAATTAATAAAGACACGCATTGATTTTGCGGCTGACCTTATTGCATATGCATTTGTATGAGCTTCCCTTTCGGGCGCAGAATGTATGGGAGGAGAGAATTTAAATGAATAAAGCAAGGTCATTTACAATGGTTTGCCCTCGCCAATTTACTGGTGTTTGCTCCATTATTTACCGCCCCCCAAAAGGGGAGCACATACTGATAAAAACAACTTGTAGGATTTACTTAATAAAATCTTTATAACAATTTGCACTCAATTTTTCTTAGTAAATTTGACTGCTGTGATATCAAGTACACGTTACTTGCCAGGATCAAGTAAAATATACTTAACTATAAATGTAACATTTATGTAGACATTAAGCACATTTTACTTAATTATATTTAACTTAGCAGGTTGTATTTAATTAAAGTAATCAAGTAAATTTAATTTTATAAGGTGACATGCTTCATGCCACAATGCATTCCGGGAGCCATGGATTAGTTTTGCATGATGCACCTAGAATGCATTGTGGCATGGAGCATGTCACCATTGTTGAGATTTATAGGCTGATTTTTATGTCTGTGTGAGTAAAGCTTGCAGAAGTTCAAAGTGCTTAGTGTACAATCTGTTATAAAACTTATTCAACTTTTCTGATTAAAACAATGCTCAATCTTTTCTAGAATAAAACAAGGTTAATAGTATATTGCTCATATTCAGTCATAAGATTGGTGAATTAAGCCACTACACAATGATCATCAAGCAGCCAACAGCATCTGATTGTGTTTTCTCTTGCTTTTCTTTCCATAGCAAACCCAGATACAGCAACCAGAGAAACATTAAAAAGTCGTCAAACTGACTAATTACACTAGAAAACACTTATCACCATAATCGTGACATAAAAAAACCCTATTAATTCTCAATAAGAGCTTATGTAGCTGTATAACAGAAATGAAGTAATGTTAGTAATCTGTGAAGTTGGTAATGCTGTAAATGTAAATGTAGTGATTCTGCTTTTATCATCAGGTAACAGCTTATTAACAGCAGGTGTGCATCATTAATGCTCAATCATCACTTAATTATCTCATTAACTCCAACACTGATTCGGTGTTACCTTTTAACACTCTGAGTGTGGACTCATAATGGACTCATATGGACAGGACACCAGCAGTGTTCATTTAACACTGAGGAATTTGCTGTATATAATATAATATAATATAATATAATATAATATAATATAATATAATATAATATAATATAATATAATATATACAGCAGTCTAACGTTAGGTTTTAAAAATATTACATTTTATTTTCATTAAAAATGTGACCGGACATTCATATCGTTAGCTCACTAAAATAAAATGGCTGACATCATGCACTTGCTGCGAATATTAAACATGAATGTTTATTTGGTATCCAAGTTCAACTGCCATCCAAACTTTCCTTCTTTGGTGCAGACTAGCTTTAATAAATAAATTGCTGTGAAATTTTCAGTGGATATAAAAACGACTAGACGCTTTTAAATAAGGCTAACATTAGCTAGAGGACACACACACACACACACACACACAGGCAGCCAGCACTTAATCATGGCCAGCTTAAATTATTTTGAAGTTTAAACCCTGGGTGAAAGACTGGGTGACTTTTTCTACAAGAACGCTGCTAACTACATTTAATACCCACTATTTTTTGACAAACTTAACCACCAGTCTCAACTTTATACAAGTGGATAATGCCGGCGCTTTAGCTACCGTTATTGAAATTAAAACACGTTCAGTTAAAAGTCAAAACTTATTGAGAATAAGTCAGCCACATAAAAGCAACATCCCAAAACGACCGTCTCTGCCACCACTGAACAAGCGGATCTTTAAAAAAAAAAAAAAAAAAAAACGTGCGCATATTCAAATGCACTTTGCTTTTCAGATTAAAATGTACTTAATATTTTTAGGTGAGTATGCTGTGACTATAAAACATTAAATAGTATTTGTAAATATATGATAAAATTTACTCTTTCTTCTCAGTTAATTTATTACATGAATAAATTGTGTACATTTTACATAAGATCTATAGTTCCAACTTTATCTTGATTTTACAATGTATGAATTACATGAATTAATGTAATAGATTTTTTACCATACCACAAAGTCATTATTTTCAGTGCGTCTTAAACCAGACACTAATGGGTAGATTGCGTTGGTCATTATGGAAATGATTCGGCTGCATCTGTGTTCATTAATTTGCGGGTCATTAGTAGATCACGCGTAGAACCACATTTGCACATTTATGGAATTGCGCTCTCATGCTAATTTTCCCTGTTTGGTAAATCTGGACCTTGAAGATTAGATTTTTTTTTATTTTATTCTTGTTGTGTATTCCACAGAAGAAAGAAAAATGCAAAATATGCATAACACGAGGGTATGTAAATGAGAACTGGAAGATTTAATAAATGACATTATTGAGCAAGTACGTACACGTCCTGTGTGTGTCACATCACAGCATCACTGCTCTCCGTCAACTACTCTGATGTTCATTGTTCAGTGTGAGAGTGATCAGGACGCTTTGCCAGATGTTCTCACAGTGAGCTCCTCCACCTTTGGCTGCAGTGTTAGCTGTGTCATCCTGACAAATAACCCTAAAGAGCATTACGTTAACCAGAAAGTATGGCATTGGGGTCATTAAGTTTTTGAGGTTTCAGCAAAGACTTTCATTTACTTATTAATCTCAACCACAGACTCTGTCTACTGAACATTATCTCACCTCGGTAGTTCTCAATGCTTCATTTATCAGCATCAAAACAAACAAAACAAGACACAACTCCCTGCACCCCTTATTGGCTGTGAGAATGAATCGACCCCTATTATTTGTGAGGAAACCTTCCTGTTCGTGAGTTTCGTGTTAGTGAGACATCCGTGTGCATGACCGCGGTATGGCACTGGCTTGCGGAAACGTTGCCAGTTATGTTGATTACATTCCTCTCTCAGCTCCACCCCCGACCCACTCACTTATCTGAGACGCCTGTGTTTGTCCAACCACTTGTTTTGCAAGATGAAATGGCAGCAAATCAAGTGTTCGAGTCAAATGGTTCTCATGTGTTTCCCTCACATTGGTCCGCTACATGCTTTCTCCAGCAGAGCTCCCCATTTTCATGTCTTCCACTCTCTGTTATGTGGTTGCTCTCGTCCCCCTGAGCTTCAACTTTGTTTACTGACAAACCATATTGACAAAAAAAAAAAATCTGACAAAACCAGTATTGTTTCTATAATGAGTTTTTGCAATCCCAGAGTTGTGATTATCCGTTTTCGCGAAAAAACATCCGCCCACACTTACTCGCTGTGTTATGGTGTGAATTGCAGAAGACTTTGTTGATAAATTCACACGAAACCCCGTATGACAATTGTTCTTATGATAATTATTTGTATTTCTTCTGTAAAGCTGTGCAGTTTGTAGGCTTATAAGGGATATGAGATGAATTAGCTGCCATTTTCCAGACATCAGCGGTACAATGCCTCGATGGGACGCCGCTTCTCGCGGTGACAGTGAAATGATCTTTCCCTTATTAAACGCCTCCATCCTTATAAAGGTGGGTAATATAGTCTCCCGCTTTTACCTGGAGGTGGGAGCCGCATTAAATATTAATTAAAAGTCACATCAGGAGTGCCTTGCTTATATCAGTCTTCCCAGTCTTCGGGCGGAGACGGAAGCGATAAGTAACTTTATTACCTCCATCGTGGATGGAAGGCAGGCGGTAGGGGAGGAATAGGGGAAAAGAGGGACTTCAGAGGGGAAAGAGATTCATCTGTTGTGCAGACACTTTCGTGATTCTGCGACGAGACTGATTTCACTATGTGAATAGGTAGTAATTGTGGGATAGAGTGAAATAGAAAAGATTATTGCAAGAATACAAGAGTACTCAGTGCTGTGAGCTGAGGTGAAAAAATGAAAACTAGGGTGGGATTTTTGTGGTGTAGATTGGGGCTCTGTGATGCTGCCAGCATTTAATTAAATTACTGGGGTTTGAAACTCACATCCTGTGCCCGATATCAACCTCTCCTTGTTTATGGTGTCCTGTTAAGGAATGTATTGATGTATCGATATACATCCTTTCGTCAAGGTTTTTAATGAAGCTAAGCTAAATCTTATTAAACATACTCTTTTGAGTTAGGTTAAAACTTTTTAATTAAGTACGGAGCAAACTTTACACTTGGGTTTTTCATCAAGTTCAGGCACTTTTAGTTCCCAGGGGTTGACTTTTATTAACTAACAAATTTTTACTTTCTTTTTGTGTAACTGAAGTTCATTTTAAAATCAATATTTTAAATATTGCTCATCCATCAATATTTATTGACCCTGTTTATAAGTATAAACATATGATGTTATATTGTAAAAATGTAATATGTGACTCTGGACCTGAAAACCATTAAAATCATATGTTGCATATAGGTTTATTTATAGCAATAGCCAACAATACATTGTATGGGTCAAAATGATCTTTTATGCTAAAAAAATCATTAGGATATTAAGTGAAGATCATGCTCCATGAAGATTTTTGTAACTTTTTATACTAATAAGTAATATTAGTAGTAATATGCATTGCTGAGGACTTAATTTAAGATAACTTTAAAGGCGATTTTCTCAATATTTAAAATGTTTTGCACCCTCAGGTACAGTTGTATCTCAGCCAAATATTGTCCTATCCTAACAAACCATACATCAACGAAAAGATGATGTATATATCTCAATAAAAAAATGGACCCATAGACCCTTAAGGTGTTGTGGTCCAGGGTCACATATTTACATGATGGCCTGTCATATTTTAATTGTATAATTTCCAGTCATGCGTATGTTTTGTCAAATTATGCAAAAGTGTGAAAATATTATTCAATAGTCTGTATTTAGCATGCATAAAATGATAACTAGGAAATTAACATTGGCTAGAGGAATCTCTTGATTCTCTTGATTCTTTATTCTGAAAAGGTTAAAAATGCAGTCATTTCCACCAGAATTTAATCAAATATAATACATAATTTGGTGGAAATCAAAATGACTTATTTTGATATGATATGATTACTGTTAGTGGGCCAAAAAGCCCAAAACTGAGTTTTGCCCACTATTCATGCAATACTTTGAAATATAGTTGATCTAGCTATCTTTCATTTGAGCTGACCCTGTTGTTCTCTTTGTCCTTTGCAGGTATGGAAAAATAGTGTCAACGAAGGCAATCCTGGACAAAAACACCAACCAGTGCAAAGGTGAGTACCACAGTCAATATCGGTTTGCATTAAAAACAAGCTCACAGAGCATGCACAGTCACACTTAAAATAATCAATAATAATCCTCATAAAATGACAGCTTTTGAAAGACTCTGATTAGTCGGGAGATTGTCTGGATGCTCTTTAGAGGCGGAAACGTGTTAGCGTGATTGTGGGTGAAGTCTTTACAACCGGATAAGACGTTAGCGTGACTAACAGGGTTAGCCGCGGCAAGGAAAAGCACAGGGTTCCTCCTGTGTTGATTTGAAAAGTCCGGGCCTAGTCGTGGGGGTTTAAAAATAGCCATGGGGCGAAGGAAGCGTCCGGCTGAAATTGATGACTTAGCAGACAGCCTCTTTTCAGGAAACACTCAGCCAATGCTGTAAATAAACAGCCTGGCTTCCTACACAATCTGCCAAACTGGCTTCTGCAGATTTTTCTCCTGTTTTGTGCGTACTTATACATCTCTTTATCTTGCTTTCTCTCTGAAGGCACATCTAATATGTCGGAAAATGAGTATTAATGCCCACATGGGAAGGGGAGGGAGGGGGTGTTTGGGAAGCAAAGGAAACCACTCCAGGCTTTAGAGGACTTCCACTTCCTGCAGTTAACTGCCCTCCTACTCTGCCAGGCTTCTCCACCCTGATGGGCTTCCAGCCAGGACTTATGGGAGCCAAGGATATCAGACAGGAAACGAACAAAAAGATGGATTCGCTTCATTCACGGCTTCGCTGAATCGACTTAATGGTTGTTCTGCTTGCTTCTACACCATTCTTTTTTATTGTGCACAGGATAAGCTGCATTCATTTCAAAGATATTTTGATTGATTGCAATTACAGGTCTGTCTAATTCCATACGATAGAGTAAACCATCGAGAGTTGTTTGCAATCAAGTTTGTTCGGTCCGTTTGCTTCTGAAGATCATTCGTAAGTTATCAAGCCCTGCAACGTTTTAATCTCTCTTCTTACATGGATTGTTGGCCGTTCGTTAAACACACGTTTAAATTCTGTTTACTTTGCGTGTTCTGCATTACGCAACTAGACTCGGTAATTACAAAGTTGTTTGTGCAAAAAAAAGAAAAAAAGACATTTTCAGTTTTAGACAGCTGTTTTTTCCCCGTTATCCTTAATGACAGATGGAGAGGGTGACGGTGGTGGGGGCAACGTTGAGGGTGTGTTTGATTTTCTCTTTGACTCAATCACGAGCCTCTCATTAAATGAGTGAGCGTAAATATTTGCATGTTGTACAACACACCAGCCCGCCAACAAGCTCCCTCTTTCACTATCTCGCTTTCCTTTTCTAATTGGAATTATGTGCAGAGGAAGAAGATATCGTGCAAGGCGTTTTTCACAGTTTTGATATCCAAGGGAAAAATACGGAGAGGGAAAAGACAAGGGGAAAAAAAGAGAATAGGGACACTCATTTGAGGCGCATTTGTATTTATGGATTTAATTACATAAAGCTTCCAAAACACTTCCAGCCAAAACCCTCATCTGTGTGATGTCTACACACAAACAGGCGCTTTTTATCTTTTTCACCTCTTTTTCGAGCTCCTTTTCTGGCCTGTTCCGGTTCCGGGCGTTACATTGTTAATAGAAATTGATCCCTGCATTCTTGAAACCTCTTTCTCAGCCCACTTCCTGATGGCTGCTGTTTAGCTCTCTTGGTCAGTGACCTCAGGAATGCTCGCAGCGATCTCTTAAACCAGAAGTGTTCCTCTCTCTGGATCAAGAACAGTCTACTGGAAATCCTTTTTCACACACACGCTCTGTTTTCTTAGGCTTATGAAACATCTGCAGTCTTTGGAACATCTGGATGGCTCTGTTCTCTGCTGTAGAGATCTTTCTCCCTCTCCTTCTCACATCCATGTTTACCGGGAGGCTTCAAAGCGGATGGCGTGTTGTTCTATATGTAAGGTGTGCGTGTGTGCGTAAATGAACACATATGTCTGGCATATAGAGCTGTTGGCTTGAACCATTCGCGGGCTCTCCAAAGCTCTGTGCTCTGCCATCTGTGGTTTCGAATGTCAGTCAGGCTTTGAGAGTGTGTGTGTTTAGAGTTTAGAGAGGCTTATGGTGAGAATGCCTCTGCCGAATGAAGACACACTGCCTCAAATGTGCCTCATATGTACTGAGGGTCTTTAAAAACCTCCACCACTGCAGTTTTTATTACGATATGTCGTAAAGGAAGTCATGGATCTTCTCTCTCTCACTTGCTGCCAAAGAAATGTTTGGTTAAAAGGCTGGGTGGCGGAATGGACCCTAGAAAAGTAGCTGAGATTTAAAACATAGTAACTGCTTTTTGGCTGGTCTAAGTTGGCTATTAGCTATTAGACCAGGAACCATGTGTGCATATATTAGTGCTGTCAATCGATTAAAAAACTAAGTAGTCACACATTTTTCAGTAATCAATCGCGACTAACATTAACGTTTTTAATATTGTAATAATTTCACATATACTCTCCAAAATAATGTCAATTATATTAGGTATATATTATGTATATTTATAATGGCATCTTTTTACTAAGCATTATGAATGAAGGTCAGTATCACTGATACTGGTAACTGATGATGACTCTCTTAAATCTTTTTTCTCTCTCTTTTTTCCCCTCAATTTTCCCCATTAATTATAGCCATTCAATATTACAGTGTAATTGAAAGTGATCAATTTGAACATTTAATGGGCTTTAAAAAATATAACAACTTTTAATTTAAGTGAACTAAAACCAATCTTCACATAAACCCATTATAATAAATGTCACATTTAGCTGTGCCCTTAATATAGCAGGGTTGAATGCTATTTTTTTTTTTCTTCAATTGACCGATTTTGACCTGCCCTTTTAAAATGTACAACAAAGTTATTGTTGTCTTCACTGCATATATTTTAGAACTAACTTAAATATTTTAAGACTTAAAAAACAGATGGTGCGTTAATTGCGTTAAAAAATAATAATAATCGCAAAATTATTGTGTTGGTCCCTATTTGCTGCAAAAACAGCCTTGAACCATCCGCTAGACCCCTGAAGTTGTGCTGTGGCATCAGCCTGTAGTAAGTCCTGTAAGTTGCAAGGTGGGGCCTTCATGGATCAGACTTATTTGTTCAGCACATCGCACAGATGCTTGATTGGCTTGAGGTCTGGGGAATTTGGAGGCCAAGTCAACACCTCAAACTCATGGTTGTGTTTCTCAAACCATTTCTGAACCATTTTTGCTTTGTGGCAGGGCACATTATTAGGTTGACAGGGGTCAACATGTGCACCCTGACTGGTCTGCGGCTATGCAGCCCCATATGCAACAAACTGCAATGCACTGTATTCTGACACCTTTCTATCAGAACCAGCATTAATTTCTTGAGCAATATGAGATACAGCTCATATGTTTGATCAGAAACATACAGGCCAGCTTTCGCTCCCCATGTGCATCAATGAGCCTTGGCCATTCATGACCCTGTTGCCGGTTCACCACTGTTCCTACCTTGGACCACTTTTGATAGATACTGACCACTGCAGACAAGGAACACCCCTAAGAGCTTACATTTTGCGTGTGTGTGTGTATATATATATACCGTATTTTCCGGACTATAAGTCGCACTTTTTTTCATAGTTTGGCTGGTCCTGCGACTTATAGTCAGGTGCGACTTATATATCAAATTTAATTCATACTGACTGACAAGAATAAACATATAGCCGCGAGAATGCGCTCTATGCTGCTCCTGTAGCCTAATATTTACTTATAGACAACAACTTAGAAAGACTGAACACAAACAAAATGCCCCCATAAAGAAAATCTTATTCTGCAAAATACAAACAGCATGTAGTAAAACATGCAGCGGAGAACGATTCACACAGTTCGTCTCGCGCGGCAGAACCTCTCCCGGCAGAGAGTTCAAGCGTCTTTGGACTCGTCCATTCAGCTCTGGCCATCTTGCTTACAGTCCGCAAGTAGATTTCTTTTTCTTCTTCATCACAATTAAAGTAACCTCTGCTTTTCGCCAGTCCCTTACAAGTTTCTCACTCACTTCAAACTTTCTTTCTTCTGCTCGGGTTATGCAGTGAAGCGGGCACGAGCGAGTACACGCGGGTGCTCGTGTGCTCGCATGCGCGCGGCTCCAGCTCTGCCCTAATGCGACTTATAGTCCAGTGCGACTTATAAATGTTTTTTCCGCGTCATGACGCATTTTTTGACTGATGCGACTTATACTCCGGAGCGACTTATAGTCCGGAAAATACGGTATATATATTAGGGGTGTAACGGTTCACAAAATTCACGGTTCGGTTCGATACGATACACTGGTGTCACGGTTCGGTTCGGTTTGGTTCGGTACGTTTTAGATACAGCAAAATTAAAAAAAATTGGCAGATAAATTACCTTTTTTATTTTTTAAAACTAACAAAGTATGATTTTGAAAAAATTTTTTTTACATTGAACAAAGATGGAGCTATACTTTACCCATCTTCTATGTAGTTACAGAAATAGACATTAGCTCTTTACAATAGCTCTCTCCACACTTTTTTCACACTACTCCTTCTGTCATCCCTTTGGCCAAATCCTCACTTGTTTGACTCTCTAGGGGGCGTGTCTGAAGAACGTGGCTGTTCAGCTCCCATTCATCGGTAATGTTATGTGCTGTTACATTCAGGTAGCTTTGTGTAGACCTTGACGTCCAACCGTCTGTTGTCAGAGCAACCGCTGTTGCTTTGGCCAATTGGTTCTCTATTTGGGCTTTTGTTTTTTAGTACAAAGCAGGAATTACTGGCTAAAATGGGCTCGTGAAGGAACATTGTAACGGGGCTCATTTACTTTAAGCACGTTCTTAAAACTCCGTATGCAGTGCGTATGCGGTGCAGGAGCCGCAAGCCCTGTTGTCCTTTCACATATGTTGCATTTTCAGTCCGCAACCGTTATCATGGGTACAGAAAAAATATGCACCGCATGGACTACGCACTGCAGACGGAGTTTGTATGAAACGGGCGTAAGGTCTCATATCCGCGGCTATAAATGTCTTTTGCCATTTGAATAAGTTGGAAATGTCGGTCTAAATGCTGCGAGGATAGTGTGTGGGATAGTTTGTGGCTGTTTCTCCTTTTTATCGTCTTGTTGTCGGCGTAAATGAGTTGATTGACATGACATGAATTATTCCCGCTGCTGTACCATCATGTAGCAAATGCGACATACCGTTGTTTTTTAATCCATCACTCTTGCCATCTTACCATCATAGCTTACAGAGAATCCAAAGTTCACCAACACACCAGACCCGTTGGTTATTGGAGGATCTTCTATTTCTGGTCTGTTAAACGCAATAGCCATTTTGCAATGAGCATTCAGCGTGTACTGAGTAAGCGAGCACCTGACTGAGCAGTCTAAAAAATATTTGTTTTTTGTTTTTTTCTCTTAGTCAGGGGCATTGCCTGTTACGTCGTTTTGGTTATTGGCTTCCTTGTTGAACGCATAATATTATATTTTACATACTTTTTTATTTTCCAAAATAATGCGTACCGCGTACCAAACCGAAAGCCTCGTACCAAACGGTTCAATATGAATACGCGTATCGTTACACCCCTAATATATATATATATATATATATATATATATAATGGTTCTCAGACTTTTTGACTCCCCCCTGTCCAACACAATTTTCAAAGGCACTGTAATATAGTCTAAGATATTTCAGCCATTTCTTCTGTAATTATGACAAAACTGCTTGTTTTCAAACTGTTGTATTAAATCATTTTATATTAAATTGAATAACTATAAGTCATTTTGTCAAGAGGTCTTCAATAAAAACAATAGCCATTGAGGGAAAAAGTGCCATTGAGCTGATCTTGAATTCTCCTGTTATGACGTCATACCAGGAAAGGTTTCCTCCCCTTCCTATGCTTTCTTCGCCCAGAGAATTAGTAAAGAATGGATTCAGTTTGTCGCGATGTCAGCACAGGCTTTATCATATGGATTCAAAAGCACCGCTACAAACAGTGAGTAACACGTTCATTAATGCCTGATCTGGGATCAGTGAGTTCTGATGTGTAGCTAATCATTCAAGTTCACACAGAGTTTCTTTCTAAATCGTTTAATACTGTCAATCCCGCTGCTGGCAGTCTTGATGCATAATCTCATTTTAAATGCAAAGATGTCAGCCAATCACAACAGTGGGTGTTTTCACTGAAGACTCACAGCAGACACACTCCTTGAAACAAAGCATTCAAGCCAGAGGGCTAATATCAGTATAGAAAAAATGCCTTTTATTTCTAAATTATGACATTTTTGATGTAAAAAACATACTAACAATATAAGTACACCTCAGAAAATTGTATAAAATAATAAAAAAATCCATGTCATGGGACCTTTAATAACTACATACTGTACATTACATATTAATGTGTGTGTGTTTGTGTGTGTAAGCTGTAAATTGTCAACACATATATATATATGTTATATAATATTATATATACATATATATATATATATATATATATATATATATATATATATATATATATATGTATATATAATATTATATATATATATATATAATATTAAAAATATATAATTATTGTAATCTTTTGTAAAGAACAAATCATTAGGTGCATCTTAATTTGCATACTTGTGCAATATTCTATGCCATTTTGTATTATAAATAGTGTGAGTAGTGTGTTCACAATGAAAAATTCAAATGGAAAAAGTACACCGCATGATGCACTTAATTAACCAAAAAAAGTGTGGAATGTTTGACACTTTAACATAACAGCAGACTCTGATTTTGAATGACAAAATAACCTTATAAAATACATGCACTATTGTTGAGTACATAGTGAATAAGTGCATAGAGTATAGTTCATCATTTGGGATGCAACTATTTCAACCAATTCAATATATCAACCAATTCATCGAAAAATCAAACCTCAATTTTTGTTCATGAATTGTTTTCCACAATTTCTCCCAAGAACTCTCATGATCGTGGCAATAAGAGCAGTGATTAACTGCTTAAATGTATCCCTCAAAGCTATCATATGACTTTGAAGACTTGAAATATAATGCATGAATTATAGTTTTGTTTCTTATTACATTTAAAAGAGTGGCCAATATATAATATATGTCAAAAATGTGCCTTTTGCTTTCCACAAAGAAAATCATATGAATTTGGAATTAAATAAAGGTTAGTACATAATAATAGAATGTTCATTTTTGGCTGAACTCTTCCTTTAAGCTGGATTTTCCAGCAGGGGTGAGGTCAGGCTGAATCCTTCTCTGTCCTGTTACTGAGGAAATAGTTGACAAGCATGAGCCTTGAACAAAATGGCCGTTTCCTGTCTCCCCAAGCACACACACAGACACAAGCGGCTGTGCTCAAACATGCAGGCTCTCTTGTGTCGCCACGATCAGCATGATAAGACAAACAACAGAGGGGCCTTGTTTTGACCCATGAATTTTGAATCTGATAAATGTGTCTGATTAAGTCTGATTAATGTCTGGTAAAGAATTCTTCAGTTTTTGGCAAAAACACTAAGATATGCGTGTTATAATGTGTATAAATATCTCAATTATCTCACTCTTACTCTTTACATGTGTGTGTCTAGGATATGGCTTTGTGGATTTCGACAGTCCGGCGGCGGCGCAGAAAGCTGTAGCGTCCCTGAAGGCCAGTGGCGTGCAGGCACAGATGGCAAAGGTAAGCTAGGCTTTACACCGTGTCTAAACCAGGTGTGCAGGAGCATCTTTCTAGCATCAAGTATTTTTTCCCAGCAGAAAGAGAAGTATTGCGTGAAACGACACAATCACAGTCCCATAAATTTTGATGTGGAGCATTTTCTACCTATGAGATGTCACTGGGGGCGGAGCTACCCAGTGGTTCATGAGAAAAATAGAAGCGTGTTAGGAATTGTGTTAGATTGAACCGACACTGTTGATGAATAATAATGTGAAAAAGCTAAATGATGGAAAAAACAGCCTAAGGTGGTTACCTTGTCTCCCACTCTCAACAGACTAATTTCAATAGTCTGGTTCAATGGTTATAGAGGGGTTTTCTAGCTAAATTAGATAAACATCAGTTAGACGAGACTGGCAGACCAACTAGACCAATAAGCTAAGACCAGTGAACCACCTTTGGTTTGTTTAAAAAAAAAATCAGTAGAAAGGAATGAGGATACCATGTATGTGCTGCTATATTTCTGATTATGGTTTCACTGATGGCGATAATGATTATAGAGAATATGTTGATGACAGCTGCAGTGGTGAATAAGTGCGTATGATTCTCTGGAAGTGCTGGAAATGTACTGATGTAGTTTGATGTCCAGTGTGTGCATTCAGATCCACGCACAGTTGTTTAAAGCATCTGTCCTCTAATATTCATAAGCTTGCGGTCTGTCAGGATGCAGATGGTTTGTGTATCTGAAATCCCATTTAAATGCATGCCTGTCAGAGCTCTCTGCAACGCAGCAGGCCTCGTATGAAACAGACAGGTCATCTTACAGAAAGGAGGAGAGGGAGCGGGGAGTGAAAAAGAGAGAGAGAGTGTTTTAGTTTGCATGTTTCCTGTGGTCAGAGTAATAGGATTGATCATTTAAATTAAGCTCAGTCAACAGCTTTTGTTGCTTAAAGGAGTTGTTCACTTCAGAATTCAAATTTTCTGATAATTTACTCACCCACGTGTTAATCAAGAAATTACGTTTTTTTGAAAGGTTTTTAAGGTGACCTTTTCAATGCGATGACGTAATACGTGGCACATCGCAGATCAGAGAAAGAAGAGCATTGTGGTTAAAAAGTATATACATTTCTATATATTTTTGAAAGAAACCAATCGTTTCGCTAGATAAGACCCCTATTCCTCATCTGGGATCGTGTAAAGCCCTTTAAAGCTGTACTAAAACTGCAATTTGGACCTTTAAACTGTTTTAACCTATTGAATCCACTATATGGCGAACAATCCTGGAATGTTTCCCTCAAAATCTTAATTTCTTTTCGAATGAAGAAAGTAAGACATGAACATCTTGAATGACGTGGGGTGAGTAAATTATCAGGCAATTCTGAATTGAACTAAGATCATATAAAATAAATGGTTTACATAAAAATGTAAAGTATATATAAATGTAACAAATTATAAGGTCGATTACAACATAAAATAATTTAAACTTCTTTTCTCTTTTTAAAGGAGAGAAAAAAGAGAAAAGGTTGAAGTTATTTTAACCTGCTTATGCTACAAATACAGTCGATTGAGCTTTACTTGCATTGAACCCAGGATATTGCTTTTAGTGTGGTCAGCTTACAGGATAAGACTGTTTTCCAAAAACAGTGCAGTATGTAATATTGACAGTTGAAATTGGTATTGCAGTCCAAATTCAAAATATTGAAGAGAGCTGTTTGACCCGACCCCTCCTTCCTAGACTCAATGCTCAAGGGGGTAGCCAGTTTTAGGAAACGCAACAAGAGTGAGCGCAATTGACAGTGGAAGACGATGAGCCTTACACTATAAGTTTATTAGTTATCCATGTTTTAATATGCCTCTGGTCATATAGATTTTTAGATGGATGCTGAGGCTTTATAGGTAGGGTAGAATCTGTGATCTTTGACCCAGATCGTTTGCTGGCTTCCATGGCTATAACACAATGTGTTTTTCATCAACTGGCAACCCGTGGTGTTGAAATGCTATTGGGTAAATTGGCAATGGGAGGAATCACACAGACCAAAACAAAAACACGACTGTCACGATCCCAGGTCTGGGCCTTTTGTTTAGTGTGGACTTTTATGTTGAAGTGCCTTCTGTTTTCATTGTTTCTATGTTCTCTTCTTGTTTGGTTTCTGTCTCTCCTCGTTGTCATATCAGTTGTTATGGTTACCTTCATTGTACACACCTGCAGTCTATCTACTCATTGTTTTGTGTATTTAAGGTCTTGGTTTTCATCTAGGGTTTGCTAGTTGTTAATTGTAAGTCTGGATGTTCTGACCTGCATTTACTGTTGTTTGGTATGGATTGTGTTTGTGTTCTGGTTCTGATGTCCCTGTACTTTTCTGAAGAGCCTTGGAATTAAATGGGTGCATGCAAATGGATTCTCTCTCAGCTTCTTTTCTCAGTGATCCATTACAGAACGACTTACCAATCATGAATCCAGTCGCACTGGTTCTCACCCTCCGTCAAGGAGATCGGAGGATAGAGGATCACGTTAGGGAGTGGTATGAAGTGGCACAGTTGTCTGGATTGGACTTACAGTGCCTTATGATTTTTTTTCGAGGAGGACTTTGGAGGAATATGTGGGAATCGCATTGTGGCTGAGTGGTTCTACATATACTGTGGGGGTTGTGGAGGAATGCGGCATTCCCGCAGTACCCGCAAGTCCAGAGTTTAGTCCCATCCTAGCCTCCGTCCAGATCCCTGTTCCGGTGGTCCATGCTCCGGTGGTCCCTACTCCGGTTGTCCCTGATCCGGTGGTCACTGCTCCGGTGGTCACTGCTCCGGTGGTCCCTGCACTGGTGGTCTCTACACCGGTGGTCCCTGCTCCGGTGGTTCCGAGTCCGGTGATCTCTGCTCCGGTGTTCCCTGCTCCGGTGTTCCCTGCTCCGGTGTTCCCTGCTCCGGTGTCTCCTGCTCCATTGTCCCCTGCTCTGGTGGTCTCTGCTCCGGTGGTCTCTGCTCCCGTGGTCCCTGCACTGGTGGTCCCTGCACTGGTGGTCTCTGCACCGGTGGTCCCTGCTCCGGTGGTTCCGAGTCCGGTGATCTCTGCTCCGGTGTTCCCTGCTCCGGTGTTCCCTGCTCCGGTGTTCCCTGCTCCGGTGTTCCCTGCTCCGGTGTTCCCTGCTCCGGTGTTCCCTGCTCCGGTGTTCCCTGCTCCGGTGTCTCCTGCTCCATTGTCCCCTGCTCTGGTGGTCTCTGCTCCGGTGGTCTCTGCTCCCGTGGTCCCGGCTAGGGTGATCTCTGATCCGGTGGTCCCTGCTCCGGTTGACCCGAGTCCGGTGATCTCTGCTCCGGTGTTCCCTGCTCCGGTGGTCCCGGCTAGGGTGGTCCCTGCTCCGGTGGACCCGAGTCCGGTGTTCCCTGCTCCGGTGTTCCCTGCTTCGGTGTTCCCTGCTCCGGTGTCCCCTGCTCCATTGTCCCCTGCTCCGGTGGTCTCTGCTCCGGTGGTCCCGGCTAGGGTGGTCTCTGATCTGGTGGTCCCTGCTCCGGTGGACCCGAGTCCGGTGATCTCTGCTCCGGTGTTCCCTGCTCCGGTGGTCCCGAGTCCGGTGGTCTCTGCTCCGGTGGTCCCGGCTCCAGTAGTCTCTGCACTGGTGGTCCCTGCCCGGGTGGTCCCGAGTCCAGTGCTCCTTGCGCCGGCGGTCTCTGCTCCGGTGGTTTCAATCCCAGAGATGTCACTGAGGTTGCTGCCATCACGGACTCGCTGCCCAGGCACCTTTCTCTGCCCAAACTGCACAGGAACCGTGCTTTGCCCACGCCGGCCTGGCCGCCCAAATTCTGCGTCCCTCCCGTCCCTCCCGTCCCTTCCGTCCCTCCCTGGTCTATCCCGCCATCCCCCCCTGGGTATGCCTCTGCTCCACTAATAAATATAGTATTGCTTTTAAAGTTAAATATATAACTAAATGTGTTATATAGGTACAGTTATACAATATTATACAATATCATATATTAATTCTAAAGCACTATTATAACAAGGTAATGTTTAAATGTTAATTCAATTCAAATATATTTATCATTTATTTTATTATCATCTCACACATGGATCTGCATTCAATTAATTAGCATCAAACAAACAATATAATCCTTATTCTTAGTGAATAAAAAGTACTTATTAAAAAAAAAAAAATTACACAACCTCAACCACCAAATAGGTGGCGATATGCACTGAGTAGGTTATGTAAATCTCCATAAACTCTTTCTCCGCCGGCGTTTTGAAAATAGAAGTTGCCAAAAAAACTAAAACAATTGTATGTGGGTACGTTTCATTAAAAAAGCAACATTTTGAACAAAAGGCTGAGAAAATCATGTTTTTTTTTTAAAGACTACATCCAGAAGAGATTCAGAGCGATGATCAAACACAAATGGAGTAGCTCGAGTCCATCAAAACCCTCAATGCTTGCCCAGTCCACATTTCATTCAGTAACATTAGATTTGTTTTAAATTATATGTTTAAAATTGATCACTTTATTTTACATATGCATCTGCTTACATAAGATTGCTTGTTTTACTGCGTCTTCCTCGTGTGTTTTGATCAGGAGATTCTGTACTAGTTCAGAAGATGCCTAATAGCGCCCCCCAGTGTCTAAGAGTGAAAACACAAAATGTTGTGTTTGGCGGGGAAACGTTTTTCTCACAAATAACAGAAAATTCTGTTTGTCGGGGAAAGAATTAAAATGGGCGCATTTGTCCATTTCCATGGTGACTCGGAGTTGGCTGAACTTACTCCTGGACACGTTTTTGGACCCCACATACTTTGAGTAAGCAAGGTTTGGGTTAATGTGACGGTAAGTTAACCTTGCTTTATGAAATACCCCCCAGCTCTCTTTAGGCTATTATTTAAGTCTCCTTTCAGTAGCATTTCTAAGCTGAACATTTGAAATTGATGATTTTTAAAAAGGAGAATTTGATTAGTCACCTATAGAGTTAAATAGTGATTGGTTTGTAGAATAAACCAATCAGCAAGGGTTCGGCCCACCAGTGCCCGCTTCATTAAAACCGTCAGGCTGCTGATACTCCGTGTATTTTACATTTCATGGAAATAGCCGTGTAATCTAAACATCCAAAGTTATTTTCAAATTGAATTTTCAACGTGCTGTGCTGTTTTTAGTGGAATTCAAGAGGAACAGAAAGAATGGTTCAGTCTGGAAGAAACATAGAAACTAAACTGTTATTCAGAGGAATTTACGCTGTGGAAGACGGCCACATACGTCTTTTTAACAATGAGAGAAGGGCAATTAAAAGAACTAAATCGCCTGGCTTAAGGCTCATTAAATTAAACAGGAGTGCAATCGAAGACTTTCCCTCTGCCCTATTAAACCTGTTTTCATTAAGAATTCTCTCACTTTAATAGTGCCTTTGAGCAACAAAACTAGCCTCTTAAACTTATTTCACCAGTGTATCAACCTTCTCTGGTTGCTGCTTATTATGGAGAATGTCTACAAGGTAGAAACGTGGTTAAGATTGTGGGTCAAAATGGGATTCATGTGTGTTGTAGAGAGCAATGTGAGAATATGAAAGGACATACATATTCATGAGAATACAAGATACGAAGATGCAAACAAGCCCATCTAGTGTTCATTTTCACCTTTAGATATTCAAAGAATATTACAAATGTAAAATTTCGCAATGAAATGTACCTCAGAGGGACTACGTTAGTGTTTAAATATTTATGGGACAGAAACATACGCATAAATGCCACAGAGTGATGTGAATTGAAATGGTGTATGCTAATCTAAGAAAAAACACGGCCCGTGTAAAGGACTGTGTAGTAATGCTAAGAAAATGTTATTTTACAGGTCTTCGTTGTTTCAGTGAACGAAAAAGCAATATACTCGCTCTAATTTGTCAACTGTGCATATTATAGAGTAATTTACATGTTTAGAGGTGGTAATGCTACATTAAAAAAATATATAATCTCAATAATTATTATAGTCTTACTTTGCATGTGTGCGCGTGCAAACTTACCTCAGACTGCAGTTTTCAGAAAAAAATGCCTATAACTATAGTATATACAGTCAAACTAATATTAATTCAGACTCCATCAGCATTTTCTCACATTACCAGTTAATTTGCTATAGTTAAGAAAATGGTAATAAAATATGACATGTGTCAGAACAATTTCTTCATTTTGTTCAGTCTGTGGTGTAAAAGGCATTAGCATTTAAAGACAAAACACTTAAGCAAAACATGTTCAAGTCAAAGTGTCTGAATAATTTTGGTTTTACTGGTAGTCCACTGTATGAACATTTTGTGGGTATTATTTGTCACAGTTTACTTTATTTTGCTATCCTCACTTACATAAATGATATATATTGTCTCGCATCCACTAGTAAAATCTGGTGTCTGATTTTTTTTTATTGAGCTGTATTTGAATATACATACACACACTGTCATTTTGCCAGGATTATACAGTAGGCTATTTTTCCTGAAAACTGCAGTCTGAAGTCAGTTTAATGAACATGTACCGTGGAATTGTTGTGGGTTTTTAAAGAAACCTTTTATTTCACATTTCATAACATCATTATATGAAAGCCATTTAAACTTCCAGTCCTTTCTGCTCTTGTTTGTTGTGCCAGTCCTGCTGTGACATTCTTATTATGTCTGCTTTTCTCCAAATGAACTAAATTAACAACGTCTGTTAGCACTTATAATAAAGAAAAGTTAAGACTTTTATTTTTCAGTTTAAACAAACAAAACTAGTTTGCTTCAAGCAGGGAATTTGTTTGGCAGGAATGAGTTATAATTATGATGCTATAATGAGGTGCTAGTATAGAATACTGTAATTGTGAGGGGATGAATTATTCATGAGGCAGTATTTATGTAAATTGTTACACATACGTTAACTGTATAATCGGTACATGGGAGAAGCAGAGAAAGTACGTGCGTGTGTGTGCCAATTGTTGCCTCCGGACATGTCCTTCACATCTGAACATCTCCACATGCACTTTGTGTTTCCACATGCCTGCTGGTGATGCATGTTTGTGTGTGTTTCCCAAGAGAGGATTTTGGTTTGAGTTTCCACCCTGTGTAAACTCATTTTTGCCGGAATATTTCTACGTTGGCGAATGGAATAGAATCATCATGTAAAATGTCAAATGTTGTCAGAGTCTGGCTCTTTGTTTGAATGCTATTGGTGTGTAGTATTGTTTTCTGAAATTTCTTCTTCCCATGATGGACATGGAACAAATTAAAGAACGGAGAATAAAAGGGATCAATGACGTTGTGTGGCCTACTTGGAAAAAAATCAGAGTTGCCATTTAGACAGATTTTACCTGGATTGGAGAAACTCTGTTGTTTGTCGTTCTTTTTTATGTGCGTAACACAGTTTTGACAGGGCTGGTTTTCTAAAAGTTTTTGATTTCATGGTGTCAGGCTCTAGATGTGTGCATCATGAAACCCATTTAAACATGACCTTTTTTTATTATAACATGTATCAGGAAATTATTTTAAGTTTGTACCTGCTGTGGCCTTTCTGAGCAGTTTCGGTGATTGAACTGCTTTCAGTTCTTGATTCTTGATGTTGTAATTTTCTTGATTACATTTTCCTTTTTTACATTGGGTGAGATGACACCAGTACTTGAACCACCAATTTGAGCATCTGGAGGTCTAAATCGATAATGAAGGCACATCAGGCAGTGCTGTGTTTAACTAATGTCAAAATAATGAGGAGAATCATTGTGAAAATAATGTACTATAATCACAGACATTCCTCACTGGGCAGGATTAGATTTCTCAGAGGAGTTAGCCAAAAAACTGCAGGTAATTTCCTTTTTAATTTTATTTGTATGAGGAAAACGCAGACTGCTCAAATCGGACAGGATTAAAATCACAAAGTCTCGTGGAAGACAAACTTTTCTCAGGGGAAAAAAAAGTCCTGTCTGAATAGGGCTTATATGTGTTTATTTTATGCTGTCATGCCATCAGTTTTGGCCTCAGCTGCTCCAGAATATTCACATTGACATTTCATCATTTAACAGACGAATTTATAAAAAGCAATTAGGAACATCCTAAGTAATTCATCATACAATAGTCAAAAAGTTATCGTTTCACCATGCAAGCTTAAATCACAGATACTAGAACACTAGGACAGAAGTACAAAAAAGAGATAAGAATAAGCAAATTTCTACCTTGTTGTGGTGGAACTGTCAGGCGGCATTTACCGAATTGGACTGGGGCGAACATAGACCTGTAGGAGTGCCATTCCAGCGGGCATCTTATGCATCAGCTCAGAGCTTTGAATATGTAAATGCTAGTCTAGACTTTCGATGTTGTGTGATGAGGCTATAAAAATGTAAATTAAAAATCTCTCTTGATTCGAATCAATACTTGAAACGTTAGCATTAGCATTTTAAAATGTAATGTTAGTAATCTTTTATTGATACCACAGTCATCTTTCAGTAATTTAACTGCTTTAGATGACCAGACTGTCCTCATTAGCATTACATTATGTAACTGTTGGATTAAATAGCCTGTCTGAATGTGTGTATGAGAGTTCAGTTTTTCCTTGGCTTTTTATGAGCAGCAGCAAAGTGGTAATATTACAGGTTTTGCTGCACCTTTGGCTTCCATTATGATTTCTTTCCCCAGGCCATCTGAATAACTGTGAACACTCAGATTATATTGTGAGGGTGTGCGTGTGTGCGTCCAAGTCAAGGTCTTTTCGTTTTATGCCTACGAAGAGATTTGCATTATGTGCACGGATGTGTATTTACATGTCTTTGCGAACTGTAATTGTATTACCTTCATGACTTAGTAGCATGGCTTTCTTGAAGCATATTCTCATGCTTTAAAATTGTTTTGTTTTTAATATAGCCATATAAGCAGGAGGCTGAAAAACCCTCAGGGTATTATATGAGGGGAAGTGTGGTAAATGTTCTCATTCTTCTCCGTTCTCAATTTTGTGTGTGTCACGGCGTTCCGGTGACGCTAAATGAGGGTGAATAATTGCTCCTTAAAGAAGGCGGCCTTTCCATCCTCACGGACACCTCGTATGAATAAACCAGTGCAACAACTTCAAATTGAAGTTAAATTGTTTCCCCTTGCTGTCTGCTGTGAGATGACTATTCATTTCTTCACTAACCTAAGCAGTTTCCTCATTCATGTTTTCTTTTGGCCCAAAAAGTTGCAGGGAAGCGCGTTCCCTGCAGTAGAAGGCACTCGTAATAACCTAACCAAGGTCAGATTGGTAATTAGAGAGAGTGGTGTGTGTGTGTGCGTGTGTGCGTGTGTGCGTGTGTGCGTGTGTGCGTGTGTGCGTGTGTGTGTGTGTGTGTATGTGTGTGTGTGTGTGTGTGTGTGTATGTGTGTGTGCGCACGCGCTCGTGTGTGTCTGCCAGTCCCCATCACACCTTAAGCCCAGACGTGAATTACGCTGTGGGAGCCTGAGCTGCACCTGTCGCAAAGATTCCTACTGCTGGGTGACTGGCAGGTCTTCCACACACACAAACATGCATGCACACAGACACATTTACGTCTAGCCTGAACCTTGGAGCACACTAGTTTAGCTGAATTGCCTAAATCCAGATTTTTTTCTGCAAAACTTAATTTTTTCCCCTTCATTTTAGCTACTATTAAACTGGATTTGTATTCCTTTTTGTAGAAAGTGAGAGGTGCTTGCCCAGGGAACAAACACTGCAACTATGCTAGGCTGGTTGCTGGGGTGTTGCAGGGAGTTTGCTAAGGTTTGTGGGGTTACTAGTCCGGTGTATTATTAATAATAATAATGACTTTTAATAATATTCATGACGGATGTGTGGGTGTGTGTGTGTGTTTGTGTTTATGTGATTTATGAGGACACAAATTTGTATAACTACATTTACACTGGTATTACAACATAAATGTGGTTTATGAGGACATTTCATATGTCCTCATATTTCAAATAGCTTTAAAAACACACTAAACAATGTTTTTTTTTTCAAAATGTGTTCCTGTGATGGGTAGGTTTAGGGGCAGGGGCAGTGTAGGGGGATAAAATATACGGTTTGTACAGTATAAAAACCATTATACCTATGGAGAGTCCTCGTAAACCACATAGACCGTCTGTGTGTGTGTGTGTGTGTGTGTGTGTGTGTGTGTGTGTGTGTGTGTGTGTGTGTGTGTGTGTGTGTGTGTGTGTGTGTGTGTGTACTGTATTATATATGTGTGTGTATATATACACACCCTCATAATAAATACAAATACAACTAAATACTTAAATATATTACAATATATTTTAATTAATAAAAACACTAATAATTTAATAACAAAATGTCTTTTTGGAATTGTTCAAAAAACCTAATTTTCATACTGTACATTTCAATGCTGGTATACAGACACATATACACTAATATATTGTGGATATGTTGTTTCTAGCTGATCAAAAGTTAGAAGAACCTCAAGGGCTCAATAATAATCTCTTTTTCAATGTTTTTTGCCTGTTTTATCATATGCCTGATGAAAACTGTAAGTCTGTAAGTATAGCATTGCTCTCCTCAACAAGCTGAAGCTTAATACTTTAAAAGTACCCTTAGTCTATATATAATAACGGTAGTCGCAGTGATTCTTGCCTTTTAAAATCTTGTAGAATGAAAAATCTTTCATTTATTATTGCATTTGATGGCTCTAACATCAGAGTCATGTTTATTTAGCTTGCTATGGGAACATTTTCTCATTTGTTAGCAGTCGCCGTTCTCATGGGATATCGAATGCTAAGCCAAAGACAAAGAAGCTGTATTAAGTCTTTATAAAAGCGAATTACCTTTTGTAGTTGCTTAGCAAAGCATAGCGCAGAACTTCCTAACTGTTCTCAGTACAAGTCACTCACCAGGGTAAAAATGGATGAGCTGAGATATGTAATGTTCGTCTTCTCCCTAAGTGTACATACTTTATGTATAATAAAGGAAAACCACTGAAATCCAACACCATGTTGTGTTTAAAAATCCAACCACTGTCGCTTCGAGATTATTCTTCTCGTTATGGGGCCGGAAAGAGTGGGGGGAAAAGAAAAAGGAAAGAAGTGATTGCTCTTTGTCTTCCACCATTGACATCAAATTCCCATTTCCTAAATGTTCTGTGAAGTGTGTTTCCCTCTCCATGGGCTCGACGTCTCTGTGTGTGTGGTGTGTTGTGTTCTTGCCGTTCGGTTTTGGTGTGGGCCCACAGTGATTGAAAACAGATGCCTTGTTTTTTTGTAGTTGTCTCGCCGGGGAAAGTAATGGACAAAGCAGAACACAGGACAGCGAAAGCATAAACGAGATCTATTGCGACACAACGGAATGGGCTCGGGAAGCAATAAGCACCAGGCACATTCCGGTTATATAAAATGGTGGCTTCTCACTCCCTTTCACTCACAGATGATTTGTATAACATAATGCGCCTTCCTCTTGCGTATGATACTGCGGCGAGGAAAAAAACACACACAGGGACGCCAGTAGAGCCCAATATGAAATTGATCCATGAAAGCCTGTTGCCAATGTTTTGTTCTCAGGGTTTTGTAACTCAAAGCTTTACTCGTTTATAAGAGGTTATCTGGGATCTGGACTATTTTAGAGGAACTCTCCCTGTTTGGTTTGTCTTTATTTTTATCCACTTTTTTTTTGTTTTGCTCTAATGGGTTGACCAAACCGTAATGAACTATCCAAACATCTCTAATGTATGGTCTGCATCTACTTGTTGTTCTCGATAGTGTTTTTCTTTTTGAGCAGAATATTGGACTACTGCATATTGCTTACTGCACACTGAGTGTATACTGTGTATACAGCCTACTACTTTTTTAAACTGAACATATGTAATGATTAACATTTCAGACACATAATATACATAATTTTGTCAAACGAACTTGCTGTGTTGCATATTTTTATGCTCAATTCTCACCAAGGCTCTATTTGTTAAAAAATGCTGTAAAACCAGTCATATTGTGAAATATTATTACAATTTAAAATACCAATTTTCTATTTTAATATATTTTAAAATATTATTTATTCATGTGATGGAAATGCTGAATTTGTTTCAGTGTCAGATAACCTTTCAGAAATCATTAAAATATGCTGATTTTGTGCTCAAGAAACATTTCTTATTATTATTATTGTTGAAAACGGCACTACTAGTTAATTTTTGTAAAAAAATAAATAAAAATAAATACTGTGATATATTATTTTATGACTCTTTTGATGAATAGAGAGCTCTGTTCATTTTATAAGCGTGTAAAAGCATGTACTGTTATGTTCAGTCATTTATTTTAAAGGATCTTACTGACAGTTAACTTTTGAATGGTATACATTTAATACATTAAAACATATTGGTTAATATAATCTGTTTCTAATTAGATTTAACCACTGTTAGCGATTTTTATATTCAATGAAGTTTAACATATTTATAAACAGCATCTATATATTTTGTAGTGCATTTGGAATTGCCCGGAATTGTGTGTATACCCGAAACATTTGAATGGTAGAGTATGAATGGTTATTTTAGCATTTTAAATCTAAGTTGTGTACATTTTGTATTTGGAATCACATTTTATATTGCTTCGCATTAATTTGTCATTCTGAAAATGGAAGGTGAAGTGCATTATAGAAAACATTATCATATTTAGTATATTCTGGTTGTACAGCACTCATCTCAATATACTTTGCAGAGTATACATACTGCTTATTGCTAAAATAGTACAAGTATGCTGTATTATTTAGCTCATTTAAACTGAGGGGGTAAGTGCTTTCTCAGATTTTAAGACAAGTGAAGTATGGCCAACTACTATAAGTTGTTCAACTGTTTTTCTTTCTCACTTTGGGTGGAAAATTTGTCCGGAATTGCACCGGTTCCCTTTCAAAAACATATCTGCATGACGCCCATGTATATAGTATGCTATTCCGAACACAGCCAGAGATGAGGATGTGGGAGTGGTGTGGCCTTAAAACCTCTAGCTCGCAAACAAAAGAAAGAAGGCCAAGCTGGCCCAATTGAATTATGGGTGATGTAGTCAGAATGTTAGTATCTCTGAGCCTCTATCAGCCTCTCACCAATCTCATTATCCGTGCATTAGCAGCTGTGTGAGGAAGGAAAGGGGCTTTTAGTGAGAGCACTCAGGAGCTGGAGGGCTGGGCTCCAGACAGCCAGCCAAAAAGAAAGCTGAGAGCTCAAGGAGTTGCAGTTGTTGTTGTTTATAATGCTGCTAATGTGCATTTGCAAGGTGCATGTGTGTGTGTGTGGCCTGGTAATCCATACGTTATAGGAACAAAAATGCGCCAAAACGATGGCAATATCCGAAATCCTTGTCCTTGTGGGGACATTTTTTGGTCCCCATGAGGAAAACATCTTATAAATCATATAAAAGGAGTTTTTTTTTTTTTTTGAGAAAGTGAAAATGCAGAATGTTTCCTGTGATGGGTAGGTTTAGGGGCAGGGGCAGTGTAAGGGGATAGAAAATATGGTTTGTACGGTATAAAAACCATTACGCCTATGGAAAGTCCACATAAAACATGGAAACACTACGTGTGTGTGTGTGTGTGTGTGTGTGTGTGTGTGTGTGTTTGTGTGTGTGTAATCTCTGTTCTCTATAGATCAGGAAACACAAAGACCAGAGGAAAGGTTTAGTGCACATCGTTCAAACCTTTCACCAAAACTCAGAGGGCTGTGCTCCATCTAGCCCACTGATCAGGCAGAAAACACATCCCTCCAGCTGTTAGCACTAGAAGCACCATCACAAATGTTTCATTTTACAAATGAAAGCATTTGTGAGAGAGAGAGAGAGAGAGAGAGAGAGAGAGAGAGAGAGAGAGAGAGAGAGAGAGAGAGAGAGAGAGAGACAGAGAGAGAGAGAGAGACAGAGAGAGAGAGAGAGAGAGAGAGAGAGAGAGAGAGAGAGAGAGAGAGAGAGAGAGAGAGAGAAAAGACAGACACATCAGGATGCCTCCATGTGTCCTCTGTCCTCTGTCATACACACATGTAGCCCCATCCCACTCCAGGGCTGTTGGTATTCCTCACTAGTGCTGTGAGTGTTTTCTGCAGGACCCGAGATCTGTCTACATATCTCCGCCATCTCGGAAAGTGAGTTGTACTAACAGCTGATATGGCCGCTGATGTTCTCGTCCATTACGGAGAGATGTCGTTCTCACGAGAGCATGGGCCGACTGTCCTTTCCTCAGCTAAAAATCTTCCACTTCCTTCCTCTAATAATTAATTCATCTACTTAATAGCCGAGTCACAATCGCTGCTTGAGTTGTGATATTTAGAAGACAGAGTTTAAAAGAGGACCAATTGTTGGCGTGTATCTTGCTGGCTTATCTGTGACCTGGAAAGCAAGTCTTTGTGGTGTATCAAGAGCTATGGTATCCAGGGTAACATCCAGCAGAAGTACGCAAGAGGAAGCTGCCTGAAAGGGATGTCCAAGTACTAACCCGGATTGTATCCAAAAAGCATTAAACCACAGCTGCCCAAATCACTGCACAATTAACTGCACGTCTTGACTCTCCTGTTTCCACCAAAAGTGTTTGTTGGGAGCTCCACAATTTCAGTGTTCATAGTCGGGCTGCTAAAACCAAAAATTTGGTCACTTGTACCAATGCCAAATGTCAGTTTCATTGGTGCCATCAGTGCAAATCTTGAACAATGTTAAACATTCTCTGATGAGAACATCCCACATCCATGGGAGTTATGGTGTGGAGAAGCCCCAAAGAGGCTTAACATCTGGACTGTTGTGTGAACCAGCGAGGTTTTGGGCTGCAATATCATGGCATTCCCTACTATGCTTGATGGGCATGTCACTGCCAAGGACTACCAAATCCTTTTTAAGTAGAAGTTAAAAGTGTAATTCGCATGCATATGCACGATGTTAACATGCGCTTTTCCGAGCACGCGCACTAAACGCCTGTTAAACGTGTCATTACTAGACTACGTAGTAGTCTGACTGTTAATAATGTCAAATACACATTTACAAAAACACAGTCGGTTATGTCTGAAGTGAAAAGTTAAATTGCCAAGTGTCTTTATATTAGATGCACACAGGTCTTAAATTGACAGCAGAGCAGTGAGCTGTCCTTTAATGTCATTATTTACTCACTCTAATATTGCTCCAAACCCGTGTTCATTTCAAGTTTACATTTTTTATTGAACTATCACTTTAATGTTAATTTAACAACAGAAGACAAAGAGAACATAACTCACTGCTCTTGAAAAACTAATTCAGTCTAAGAATCAATGTATATAGTGAAGTCTATGTAGTTTTATTTTTACATTTATTCATTCAATTTTACACTTAAATGCTGCTGTACAGCTCTGAGCTGCCAGTGTAAATCTTTATATATATTTATTTTATTTTATACAGTTTACTAGGAATGTGTACAAGTTTTTTTTAAAAGTAAAGTTTAAGTTTAAGTAAGGTTTTTCAATTCTTTTAAGTAAAATAAAGAGTATTGCAATAAAAAATATGTTTTTTCTCCTTAAACTCTTGCTGTTCCTGTCGCTTAAGAATAGAATAGCAAAAAACTGATATGACAAGCAATCAGAACCGAATTGAACCGAACCGAAAACCGTGGTTAAAACCGAGGCATGCACTGAACCGTGAACTAACTGTATTGTTGCATCCCTAAAAATAACTGTCAAAATAACACGGTAATTTCGATTAATTAATCTGAGAAAAAAATAATGTGTTAAAAAAAATTACGCAGATTAATCCATTCCGTATTGAACTTTGACCCTGAGCAGTTCTCGCCACCATTCTAAAATGAAGGAAGGAGATGCGAATGCTCTGTCTGGATCCTTGATTGGAACATTTAACTTACTTATAGAAAAAAAACAAAAAAAAAACGGCTTGATGAAAGTAATGATAAAAGTACAAAATGCAAAGCATCCAGGAATTTAAATTAATCCGGAGGTACGACCTAACGTCCCGTGATAACAACTGTCAACAGTCAACGTCATCTTCAAACCGCACTGTAAGTAAAAACTGCCTGGGACAAACGCTGTCAAGATGGCATGTAGCCGGGCTATGTCTGTGTCATTATGCCAACTTTATCTTCATGTCATGAAATAAAAAGTTTAACACCTCAGAAAATGAACTTTCCTCTCGTCAACAAGTCAGCGCGGCACGCTCTTCAGTGGTGAAGGCGCGCGTCGTAGGCCTATATTAGCTATATATTTCCGAATATTACTATTACGCCGTATATATTTTGTATATTACTGCCGTATATTATGGTCTATGATCACGTCACAGATGGACGTTCACAGTAAAAGAATCAGGTCGTTTGCATGGTGGAATATTTCGTTTGATCGGATCATGGAAAGGTTTATCCCATCCCTCCCCTGTCAAACCGATTACAATTTAGGTTTGGGCATTTTTAGTCCGATTGAGGTGTTTATATGAAGCCTTTTCATTCGGTTAGGACTTTTAAACAGATTACAGTGCTACATGTAAACGCACCTACTTAAACGCAAACTTAGCAAATCTGTATGTGACCGACTGAGCAATTCCCTTCATAAATGGATCACAATGTCCTGCAGACCAGTTTCCTTGTATGTATGTACAGTGAAAAAAACTGTAACTACACACATAGAACTGTAGCTAGATTCATACATCTTCCTGAAGCACTTTTGAATTTATTTCCTCAGCATACTAGGCCATATTATTGATTGTTATGGCCAATATTTGAACACAGAAAATAATAATAAAATAATTTTTGAACTTTAATTTAACTAATGCTAATAATTCATTGATTCATTTGAATATAAATATTTAATATATTTTCAGGACAAAGATTATGTTAATCACACAGTAGGCCTAATAAGTAATTAATTAGATTTGTTTAATTGATTGTGTATATATATATATATATATATATATATATATATATATATATATATATATATATATATATATATATATATATATATATATATATATATATATATATATATATATATATATACAATATAATATATATATATACAAATATAATTATTTGAATTGTATATTGATGTTAATGTTAATAATGTATTCTTTATTTTTATTAACACATTGTTCGGCACATATGTAATCACATACTACATGATCCAATGTCACTATGACCTTGTGGTTGGTCCACTTTTCACATTAGCCATTCAGATGTCTTTCAAATCACACCCAGAGGCATTCTGTTGTTGTGTAGACTTTGTTTGAAGGGACTAAAAGAAGGCAAATGAGTTTCAGATGGAGGACCTTGACTGGTTATCATTCCATATGGGACTGAGTTGTGCAAACAGCTGCTACTGGCGGAACAGCATGTTCCTTGGGTTGAAAAGAGAGAGTCAGAGAGAACGCGAGAGAAAGGGAGTTCATGAGTGGTCTGGAAGATTTTAGTATGTCACAGCCAGATTGACCCTACTTCCTGTCTGTTGCAAAGAAAGGCAATGAGAGTGCTGGGCGACATCTCCTGGAAATGTCCTCTTTGATGAGCTAACTCAGAAAGACAGCCAGCATCTGCGTGTGCGTCACGTTTCTCGCTCCCGTCTGTGCGTGCGAGCCTTCCCCCGGTCTACGCCAGCGCTAGGGCAGAATCTTAGCCCAGAATCGAAATCGATCTGCTTCAAAGAGAACCTCGCTCTAAATAGACAAATGAATGATCCCCACTTCCTCTCACTCCACCTCTCAAAAAAATCTCCTTCCCTGCAGTCCTCGCCTTTGGGATGTACAGCACAAGAGGAACTAACATTGACCTGTTCTAGAGTTGTAAAAGAACAATAATAAAAAAAAAAACAGTAGACCTGATTTCTTGACATGCAATAAATCAAAGTTATATAATTCATAAAAATCTCCAGACGGATGAACAGTCCAGCTGCATGAAGGCCAGTACCGAGTGATTAATGCTTCTCTTTACATTTGATCTAGCTCTCATACACGCAGAAAGAACACAAGGGTGTGAGCAGTGTTTGAACCTAAGGCGCAGATGATGCTGATCATTTTGATATGAGCGAATGATTGATGGATATTGGAAACGATGGAGTTTGAGAGGAAGTGCTCCGGAAACCTCAGCCGATGTGGCGCAGACACAGCCGTCATGGGCGTGGTATAGGCAGCTATGTCAGAACGGGCTTTATACATGCCAAAACACAGCTGCCTTGTACCCAGATGTCAAGTAAAGATGACCTCATCACAGCGCTCAACACAGCTGCTGTTGTAATGTCAGGCAGATATGAGCTCACTGAAGCGCTTGCCAGTTAACTATAGTTACGGCCTGACAGAGCCCGGAGAACCATTTGTGATGCATTATAGATTTTTTTTTTTCAACTGCAAGTGCAATAGATCCATCCAATACCGTTTGATAATATAACACAAGGGGTGGCGAACATCGGCCCTGGAGAGCCACAGTCCTGCAGATTTTTCCTTCAGCCTTAATCAAACACACCTAATCAAGGTCTTGAAGGGTTATTAGAAAACAAGAAGGTGAGATTTTATCAGGGTCGAAGCAAACGTACTGACCGATGTTCGCCACCCCTGATATAACACACAGAACTGTGCTGCCTCTATTGTAACACTCCATACTAATTACTATTTTTGTATGTTAGATGGATTACAGAAATAAACTTTTCACAGAGAACCTCTATAGCGCTCAAATTGCATTTCTGCATTTAACTACCTGACAGGTTGCAATCATTTATTTGACATCCATCCTTTATATTTTGCTTGCCTAGTTAAATATTTCAGTTGAATTTAATTTAATTTCAATTTATTAATTTACTAGTACAATTTATTCAATTTATTAGTTCTGCTTCATTACATTGCATACTGTTTGCTACTTCAATTAAAATTTATATGAATAAATTTCTTCATGCCTTAAAATAGCTTGAATGTAGCTCTACTCTCTTACTTAATTTATTATATGTGGATCTATGATTATGCAAATGAACCCCATCCCCACTCAGTCTCGCAAGCTCAGAATTAGTCGGCCAGCTTATATCAGGCAAAACACATTTTTTGCAGCGAGAGGCGCCTTTTTTTAAATAGCTTTCAATTGGCTGTGAGCACTTTGCAGGCTGTTTAATAACATAGCCAAGCAAAAGGATAATCATATACATTACCGTGATGTGTCTGACATTGTAAAGTGTGATATTGTGCAGCGTTACACCTTCAGTAAGGTCCCGATCAGACAGAATGCATTTTTTAGGTTTGATATTGTGAGGCGCATCATCTCTGCCTTTTATTTTAGTTGACGTTTTTTTCAGATGCCATTTTTTGCACAACACTGTTGAACAACACTGATGTCTGCCTAACATCTCCCTTTTGCGCCTGACTAACCACGCCCCCTCCGCACATAATCTCATTTCAAATGCAAAGATGTCAGCCAATCACAACAGTGGGTGTTTTCACTGAAGACTCACAGCAGACACGCTCCTTGAAATAGAGCATTCAAGCCAGAGGGCTAATATCAGTATAGAAAAAAATGCCTTTAATTTCTAAATTATGATTTTTTTAAATGTAAAAACCATACTAGCAATATAAGTACACCTCAGGAAACATTATAAAATAATATTTTAAAAAATCCATGCCATGGGACCTTTAAGATAAAGCCACTGTCATCATCGAAAACGCCAATCAAACACAGACATATGCACAGTACACAAAGGCCTTGTTATACTTTGGTTTCTTTACACACCTCTCGTTGTAGTCGGTACCACAGGGCAAATGGTGCTCTTGGCCACGGTATAGATGAGCTCACTGTTTCCCGCTCTTGGCGAGTCTTGAGGCATGATAGGCTATGTTAGGCAATATTACAGGCTTTGGATCACATGAGCTCAGCGTGTGTGTGTGTGTGTGCGCCTGTGTGTTTATGACTGAGCAATCACTAAGTCGTTTGGCCCCATGATGGACATTATGTCCGCAGTGTAATGGCCCTACTGGAGGAAGTCTCACTGTATTAACAAATAAATTCAGCACATTAAGGCTCTTAAATACCCATGCACGTGAAAATGGGGCTGTAATGTTATGGCTATCAGATTTTTTTTTTTTTTTTTTCAATTATTATTGTATTATTTGTTTGTGTCATTTAATGTAACAAAATTACCCATTATAATCTCTCTCTCTCTCTCTCTCTCTCTCTCTCTCTCTCTCTCTCTCTCTCTCTCTCTCTCTCTCTCTCTCTCTCTCTCTCTCTCTTTTTTTTTTTTTTTGGTTTTTAATTAAGTTTTGGCAGTGCTAAATGAGCTGTAGCAGAGCTTTCCCATGCCTTGCTAGAATAAACGGTTCAGATTAAACAAGGTACAAATCTTTTTATACCCGTCATCTGTTAATAATGGCCACAATGTCCTCTCTACTATATCATTTTCTTAAGTAATATGGTGATTCGACTTGGCTTGGATTTTTACTTTCCTTTTTTACTTTATTTTCAACGTTTTAACATTTTCTGGAAAGAAATGTTGGTGTTTTTTTAAGTCACGAATCACGATTACCGGTACATTAACCTGCAGACATTGCAACATAACACTGGCAACATCGAAAGGGTTTAAAGGGATAGTTCACTTTAAAATGAAAATTCTGTCATCCTTTACTCACCCTTAAGTTGTTTTAAACCTGTATGATTTTTTTCTTTCTTCAGCTGAACACAAGGGAAGATTTTTTTGAAGAATGTCAGTGACCAAACAGTTAACTGGAGCCATTTACTTCCATAGTAGGAAAAAAATACCACTGAAGTCAATGGCTCCAGTTAACTGTTTGGTTACTGACATTCTTTAAAATATCTTCCCTTGTGTTCAGCTGAAGAAAGAAATTCATACAGGTTTAAAACAACTTGAGGGTGAGTAAAGGATGACAGATTTTTCATTTTAAAGTGAACTATCCCTTTTAAAGGCCTAATTGTGAAGCTCATGTTTTTGTTTAAGCACTTGCATTAATTCTTTCATAAATTGTTTTATACTTTTGTATTTGAAGTATAAAGATAATTCCCGTGGGCATCACTGGTACATCATCATCATCATTATCATCATCAATGCCATATTGTCAAACACCTGGCGTCAGGTGAAGATGTAGCTGACAACTTTTTGTTTATACTGTTTCTGGCTGGTTTTCAGCGTCAGACATTTGGAACGCATGCAGACAACAGGAAGGAGATGTTTATGTTCTTCTGCTGTTTCGAGACAACAGTCTGGCAAACCGCTTGCTGAGCTCCATGTAAACAAGGAAGTTATGTCATCTGCCTTCTGGGTATCCTTTTCAGACATTGTGTAAAAGTTACCAGGTTTACAATCTTTACCACTTTACATTTCCATGACAACAGCACTGGATATAACTTTACACAGATATGGTCAGTAAGTGATTCTATCACACAAGTGTCATGTAAAGGAATATTCAAAATTCAATACAAGTTACACTTGTAAGCTTGACCGCAGGAACCAGGGTCTAAATAAGGTTCTGGGTAAAAAAAAAAATTCCCTTTTTTTCAAAGTTCAGAAACTTTGAGGGCAGTCCCTCGTCACCGGAGTAATCTTCACGATACTTTACACCATGATGGAAATGATGTGATCAGCATTAATTCAATGCTCTTAGTTAATTAAGCTTAACTTGTAGTTAACTCGGATTATTCCTTTATCACATATACTAGTATACAAGTTTTCAACCCGCTTTGTTTTGTCTGTAGATAATGTAAATTAAAAATGTTTACTCATTCTCAGTGTTACCTGGACCCTCACAGTTCCAGGGCTTTTCATGAAAAATACAGATTATTCTTCTACATTTTTATATCTCCGCCCACAGACAGTCAGATCAACAGAGGGTTATTAAAAGAACAGTTTTTGTATTGGTTTATCAATGACAATTGTATTTGCCAAATACGTGTGGATTTCAGCAGTGCCCTGTAATGCAGTAACTCCTACTCGCCGCTTTGGAGGGTTGAATTTTTTATAAATAATAAGCAAACAATCAGTTATAGTCTTTTAAAAAAGGCATATTAAATAATAAACTTAAGTTGTCAAAAATATATAGATTTTTCAAAACATATCGATACTGAAATATCGGAAATGCTTCCAATACTCATTTTCCGCAGGATATGTACACAATACTAGCTGCACTTTCTCCCTCTCTCATTTCGCCGACAGCGAGTTGACACACAAACCCACCTCTCCTCTTGTTTCATTTGCTCAAGATGAATATTGTTGGTATAACGGGGCTTACAGTGGGATTGCGGTCGCATAATTTTAGTTACCCATTCCTGCAGATTTTGTGCTCACACCCAAAGTGTGTCTGTGCGTCAGGTCTTAAAGTGACAGCAACCTAATTAGCATACCTGCTGCCAAATTAAGAGATAATGTTCAAAATATCTGACAGTTTTTTTTCCACTATGGTATCATTGTCAAAATTGTGGCTAGTGAAAATGCTGAGTAACTTTGGAAATCCACCAGCCCTGCTGTAGCGGCAGTTTCTCTCAGTTTGTCCCCTCCATTTGTCCTAAAACACTGTGGTTTTTGATTTTTGAAAGCCCATTTTGCCAGTAGTGAAGAACCCCTTTAAGTCTTGAGGCTATAAACAGTGTATATTTTGACTGCCTTACAGTAAGCATGTTTTTTTTTTTAAAGCCTGACTTAAAATTATAATTTTTCAAAATAATGTTTATCCTCAATTGAGCTTAAAATCTACTGCTTGATTTGAACCCCTGAATAGTCCTTTGAATCAGACCGATAGCCTTACATTTAAGAGACTGGCTGTCCCCATTTTTTCCCCATGTAATCTCTTCTCTCCGTGCCATTTTCACCCTCAGTCTTCACAGTAAGAGCTGTAAGTGTCAACATTTTTTAGCACTGCCTATTTGATCACTCGCCAATGTGTGTGTGTCGCCGCTGGTGACATGGTTCAGCGGCATCAGTGTGATCCCTCACTGCCTCTCAGAGTGCCTGTCCTATCCTTTATCATTTTCTATTGCCACTAAATCCGAGGTCATGACAGATAAGCCTCCAGGTGGCACAGTGGTGCACAATGTGTGTGTGTGGGCAGGTGTGTGTGTGTGTGTAAAAAAAAATCCCACTCTATCAGTCCTACAATAATTGAGAAATATCAGAGCACTCATGTCGAAATTTAGAGAAAACATCAACAGAACCGTGTGTTTGATTGTACGTGTCTTTTTGTTGTCGAGTGTGTGTGTGTGTGTTTGTGTAAGTGTGATAAAGAAAAGGAGGTTCATTTCTCCCAAGCTCAATAGTCTACCCTTTATCCCAATCAAGATGAAGAGGCCACGGTGAGTGAAGATGAAAGCAGAGACGCTTCAACACCACCAGCTCTATAATGCCTTTGGTAATAACAGGCTTTCATCAAGAGTGAAATGGCAACAAACGTCCGCTTGTGTTCAGCCATCAAACACGGCGTCACTGACTGAAAGCGGACAGATTAGCGTAACTCCACGGATCGGTCACCAGAGTGTTCTTCTCTTTCATTTGATTGGGATCATCTGTTGGAGTGTTGAGGAAGAGGTGTTTTATGGAGACGTCAGGCCTGGCTGTGCTGATTGGATGATGGTGGGAAGATTTACGAGAAGAAGCTAGAGCCGTTGATCAAAGAGTGAGGGCTGAAGTTGACAAACAGAGAGAGAGAGAGAGATGGGTTTCATCGACTCAGTCCTTGGATCTTGAAGTTTGCTGGTATATATATATCTATATAGATACCTCGGTTTTTAACCATGGTTTTCGGTTCGTTTGTTTTTTTACGGTTCTATTCTTAGGCGACAGGAACAGAAAGAGATTAAGGAGAATTTTTTTTTATTGTAATACTCTTTCTTTATTTAACTTAAAACACTTGAAAAACCTTACTTAAACTTCAAACTTTACTTTAAAAAAAACTTGTACACATTCCTAGTGTGTTGTATAATATAAAATAAATATATATATAAAGATATACAGTGGTAGCTCATAGTTGTACAGTAGCATTTAAGTATGAAATTGAATGAAAGCTACTCTATTATTGCTTTACCCAAGAGCAGTGTTTTTTTTTCTTTGTCTTTGTTTTATTAACACAATTTTAGAGGTGAACTGACCCTTTAACAAACGCTAGGCTGCGCTGCTAAGACCTGTTCGCATCTCATACAGACACACGCGATTTTACTTTCACTTTAGACATACCGACTGTGTTTATGTTAACCTTGTGTGTATTTGACAGTACTAGCGCAGTAAGACTACTTAGTCCAGTAATCAAGTGTCTGACAGGCACGTGTGCGCTCAGCGCATGTAAAACGCAAATTAAATGTTTAACCAGCAAGGTTTTAAAACGCAGCTAAACACCCCCTAACTTTAGTGCATATGATTGGATATTTGCTCATATCAGCGCGTAGGCTGATATAAACTGAGAAATATTTCAAGCGAAGAGAAATAGAAATAATTATCTAGATTAAAAAAACGGAAAAAAATCAAATAATAATTCACAAGCGCATATTGAACCGCAAATTCCATACCGATTGGTTTTATATATATATATATATATATATATATATATATATATACACACACATATACACACACACACACACACACACACACACACACATATATATATATCATATATACATATATATACCAGATATATAAATGACTCATACAGCGCAAATAAAAATATATTTAATTTTATTCTGTATTTAATTATTTATTTATTTTTTGTTTTACTTTAGATATTACTATAATTAGTTTTTTTAAAGTACAGGTTTGGAACGACATGAGGGTGAATAATTATTAGGAATTTCAAGAGATATTCCTCTGAGCCACATTAGCTCCTGCTTCAGCAGTTGTCGCTGTATTGTCTCTTCTGTGTCGACATTGTGGGAACGTCTTAGTAATAAATCAGTCCTAGTCGTGTGGCGATAAATAAAGATTCTGTTCTGTTCATCTGTAATTTCTTACACCCTCAGCCTCTCGCTGTGGTAACAGGGCCGGCATTCCCCTGAGACTCGGCAGTCGATGTTAGGGTTTGTGATTAGGTTTTGCTGTAACATGTTGTGGTTCAGTGGTCAGTGCTGGAGTAGGTGCTTTTAGACCCCTGGTGACTCTGAACACATCTTCTGCTCCCTCTTGAAGGGCTGCTTTTTTACTTTCTTCTTAAACGATTCTGGACCCACAAAATAATATCAGAATTGTACATTTAATTGTAAATGGAGTTATTAAAAAACGTGGTAGGTGAAATATTGCAGATAAAATACATTAAAAACTGTGATATTTCAGTGATTTTTTTTATTTAATTTTTCTACTTTAAATGTATTAAAAAACTGAAGGCAAAGCAGAATTTTCAGCATCATTACTCCAGTCTTCAGTGTCACATGATCCTTCAGAAATCATTCTAATGTGCTGATTCGGCACTCATGAGACATTTCTTATTATCAAGTTTTATATTTTTGTGGAAATTGTAATCAGTTCTTTAGGATACTTTATAGGTTTTTTGGATACATTGTCACTTTTGATCAATATAATGCCTCTTTGCTGAATATTACAAGTATTACTACTTGTTGAATATTGCTGAGTATTAAAGGGTTGGTTCACCCAAAAAGGAAAATTATGTCATTAATTACTTACACTAATATCGTTATCATTAATATTTTTGTTGAAATCCGATGGCTCAGAAAGGCCTTCATTGACACCCATGTCATTTCCTCTCTCAAGACCCATAAAAGGCACTAAAGACGTCGTTACAAAGCCCATCTCACTACAGTCGCTCTACAATAATTTTATGAAGCGACGAGAATAGTTTTTGTGCGCAAAAAAATAAAAAATAACGACTTATATAGGGATGGGCCGATTTCAAAACAAAGTTTCGAACCGCTATGAATCGGCGTATCGATTCCAAAAATGTCCAAAATGTCCAAAAAACAGAAAAGTTGATGGGAACAGCTCCTGGTGGAGAGCAGTGACTTTATCTAAAACCTTCAGATGACACACAGCTCATATTGCAAGCGCTGTAAGTTACTGAAAGCAAAACCACATAATGCGATAGATACGTTTGTGCTGCTCAGAGCGGCTCTCTCGCACTGTACAGACAACTAGCCGTCCAGTCCTGTTCTGTTCATACAGCGCAGGGTTTAGTTTATGAGTGTGAGTTCAGTTATAGAATGCGGTTGTCACTCCCGTAAATAACTGAACTTTGTGAACGCAACCGTATTCAGGACTCAAATACAGGACTGATAACCGTATTCTGCTGCTGTGTGAACGTGGCCTAACTCTTGCACTCCTGTGCTATTGGTGCAAATACTGAGATGAAAGATTCCCTCGCCTATATTTGTGAGGTCCCGTGACACCTCTGTGATGAGTTTAGCATTGTGTTGTGATAGCTAGTACCTTCAACACTGCTTTTTGTTGAAAGACAGAATGATTTCGACAAGTTTTTGATGTGGTCTTTAAAGCAGACCTCCATTTGTCCTTGAGCTGCGAACAAAGTTGGAGGCGGAGCGGAGGCATGCAGACATCATGTCTCTGGCAGCGCAGGTGTCTTGTGGCGTAAAGCGCGGTGGGTGGGTGAGGGTTGTTTCGGTCATAAATTTGAGATTCATTTTACATGTTTTTCAAGACAAGCTGAGGATCATTGAATTCAAACTCTCTCACAGCTTTCCTTCTCTCATCCCACTCACCCACCGCTGCTAAGATAAAACTGGCCTGTTAAGCTCAGATCAATGTGTGTGTGTGTGTGTGTTTGTGAGAGAGCGAGAGGGTGAGTGTGTATGCGTGAGCGCGCATCTGTGCCCATTTGTGTCAATCTGAGGGAGAATGCATTAACATTTATAACTTGTGATGGTGGCCTTGATAGTGAGACAGAGCTGACACACACTCTGACACACACGAGTCCCCGCTGGCCTCTCGGCACACTGCGCTGTCACACACACCCCCATTAGCATGGTGGCTAACCGCTCCTCTGCATCCATTAGAATAAATGTGTGTTAATGGATATGCTTCAGCTGCCAGTGGTTGATTAGAATAAATGTGCTTCATACAAAGCTGAAGCAGATGAACATTCACACCCCAGCTTTAACCTGACACACCTGAAGCCGCCCACGGAGAAGAAGTTATTGGACACTCAAGGCTTATATTTAAAAAATAAGATTATTTTGCAGTTAATGTAAAATCTGAAAAAACAATAACTCTGTAATCTGTAATATATATATATATATATATATATATATATATATATATATATATATATATATATATATATATATGCTTTTTCAAATTACCTTCCATGCAATGTGTAATATTGCTGTTTGTAAATGCAAACGGTCTGCAGTTTTAAAAATAGAGTGCACAATAAATAGTTATCTCCTAAAAGAATAGAATCTGCCAAAATGAGTCGTCAGCAATTCCAGTCTCACTTCCTGTTACATACCTATATAACAATGCAAGACATTTCCATAATGCTAGTCTATGGTCTTCATTGGCTGCCTGTGAAATGTCTGCTTAACCCCGCCCACTGTAGCTGAGCCCTGGGAGAGTTTGACTGCGTATACAAGTGCAGAGGAAGCTACTGGAGCCAAAATTCAGATATGTAATAGGCATTTTCTTTCTAGCACGTGCTGTAAACAGTAGACCTATCATAACAGACTGGGCCGTCTGACCAATCAGAGCAGAGTAGACTCTCGGAAAGGAGGGTATTCAAGAGACTGAATCTTCAAACAAAACGTTTTCAGACTCTTTGAGAAATGAGGTGATGTGCAATGCATATTATGAGAAGATTAAAGGTCCCATTCTTTGCGATTCCATCTTTCAAACTTTAGTTAGTGTGTAATGTTGCTGTTAGAGCATAAATAATACCTGTAAAATTATAAAGCTCAAAGTTCAATGCCAAGCGAGATATTGTATTTAACAGAAGTTCCCTTTCAAAGCCTACAGCGAACGGTCGGTTTGGACTACAGCCCTGCACTTCCTGCTTTAATGACGCAACTAAAACCGTTTGTTGACGAACCCTCCGCCCACAAGAACACGCAAATTCGGGGGCATTGTCCTTTTGCGAGAAGCTTGTTTTTGTAGAGTGTGTTTGTCGCCATGCCATTAAAACGCTGTTATTTTCATCCTGGAGTCAAATCACCTTTGTTTGGCCTTCCCACGGACACTGTACGAAGAGATCAATGGCTACAGTTCATGTTTAACTCGGTTCCGGAAAATTATAATCACAATTTTAAAATATGTGCAGCACATTTTGCTGAGGACTGCTTCCACAATCTCAATCAGTTTAATGCCGGATTCGCAGAAAGATTATTCTTGAAAGATGACGCAGTTCCCTCTTTGTCTGGAGAAGGCGTTGTTTATGGACCACAACCGGTAAGTGTATTTTATTATTTAAGTTGGTCCGTTTAACAGTTTATGTAACTCATGACACAAAGTGCAACGCTGTTTAGCTTTGTTAACTAACGTTAGATTGTAATTGAAACTAATCTGAAAAACTTAGCATATAAAAGTGTAGTAATGCATTCAGACACCATCGATTGTTGGTGTTTATAATCCGTTTAAACTACTGAATAGACAGCTTCTGAAACATCCAGCAAAAGTCTTTCCTGAGCAGGTTGTAATCGATCCTCTTCGATATTCTCCGGGTCTGATTCCGACTCAAATTGATAAGGCAATATAGACATTTTTGCAATAACATTGAGCGCGCGTATGGTATCTACACGTTATGATAAGAGGCGGGACCTTTCCGGGCAACGTGCTAAGCTGCTGTCCAATCACAGCGCGGGAAGCGCTGGCCTAATCAGAACTTGTTACGTGTTTCTGAAGGAGGGACTTCATAGTACAAGGAAATCATCAGGCCGTTTTTAGGACAGAGGAAACACCGGTATACAGATAAGTAAATTGTGTGAAAATTACTGTTTTTTTACACGCGAAACATGAACTCATGTTATATTGCACACTGTAAACATAATCAAAGCTTCGAAAACACGCAAAGAATGGGACCTTTAAAGTGTTTTTTTGTTTGTTTGTTTTTTACCTTGGATGCATGTATTGTAGGAGACCTCCAAAACAAAATTAGGAACATTAAAATAGCATAATACAATTTTAAATAGCATACTTTTAAGGACAAAACTATTTATTTTATTTTAGTCTTATGAAACTACAAGTTTCGTAGGGTTTGGATTAATCTTTAGGTAAAGGATTATACAGAATTAATATTTTGTCATTACTTACCCTCGCATTCGACACCTGCAATACCCTAGGGAAATGAACTGTTAAAGGGTTAGTTCAACCAAAAATGAAAATTCTGTCATTAATTGCTCACCCTCATGACGTTCGACACCCGTAAGACCTCCGTTCATCTTCAGAACACAAATTAAGATATTTTCGTTGAAATCCGATGGCTCAGAAAGGCCTTCATTGACACCAATGTCATTTCCTCTCTCAAGACCCATAAAAGGCACTAAAGACGTCGTTACAAAGTCCATCTCACTACAGTGGTTCTACAATCATTTTATGAAGCGACGAGAATAGTTTTTGTGCGCACAAAAACAACTAAATAACGACGTATGTAGCCATTTCAACAAAGTTTCCCAAAGCTTCGAACAGTTATGAATCAGGGTATCGATTCATGATTCGGATTGCCAAAGTCACGTGATTTCAGCAGTTTGAAGGGTTGACACGCGATCTGAATCAAGAATCGATATGCTGATTCATAACTGTTCGAAGCTTTGGGAAACTTTGTTATGAAATCGGCCATCTCTTTACAAGTCATTATTTAGGGTTTTTTTGCTCACAAGAACTATTCTCGTCGCTTCATAAAAATATTGTAGAGCGACTGTAGTGAGATGGATTTTGTAACGACGTCTTGTGTGCCTTTTATGGGTCTTGAGAGAGGAAATGACATTGGTGTGAATGAAGGCCTTTCTGAGCCATCGGATTTCAACAAAAATATCTTCATTTGTGTTCTGAAGATGAACGGAGGTCTTACGGGTGTTGAACGTCATGAGGGTGAGTAATTAATGACAGAATTTTCATTTTTGGGTGAACTAACCCTTTAACAGTTCATTTCCCTAATGTGCGGTTTATGAGTGAGGCTTGTATATTGTTATTTTTTTCAGGAAAAAATGCAGGGCGGGATGTGAAAGGCTATTCAATGATATTTCAGGATAATATTATTTCTTCCTGCCCACGCAGGCCTGGTTGCATCAGCAAAAAATGTTGTTTCCGAGGCAGAGAAAGCTTTTACATTTTAATGAAAGATTAGAACCCGCAGTAATGCATTATACACAATAACATTTTGGCCATTTATTAATGAAGTAAAAATAGGCTACTTTTGATATGTGCATGTACACATACACACTACACAGTCATATTCAGTTGACACTGAATGATGGTAGCTGAGTTTATAAGCATGAATGTGTGCATTTGAGCATATCTAGAGAGAGTGTGTGTGTGTGTGTGTGTGTGTGTGTGTGTGTGTGTGTGTGTGTGTGTGTGTGTGTGTGTGTTGTGTGTTGTGTGTTGTGTGTTGTGTGTGTGTGTGTGTGTGTGTGTGTGTGTGTGTGTGTGTGTGTGTGTGTGTGTGTGTGTGTGTGTGTGTGTGTGTGTGTGTGTGTTGTGTGCTTGCCCGAGTTTGTTAGGCGTTTTTATTGTATGTGTTAGAGTTGTATTAGCTTGTGTTGTCCTTGGTCAGGGTGTTGAACGGGGTGTGGGGTGGATGGTAATGAGGCTGAATTCATTGGGCTCTGTGGTGATCCGAGTCCATTTGGCTGCGGCGCCGTCCGCTTTTCGCTGACTCGCTCAGCCTCACCTCTCAAAAGAACTTCTAAATAACCTTGTACTGCCGAACCCATACCAGCCCTGCTGAGAAACGGAGACAGGACCAAAGAGAGAGAGACTGCAAACACAGTCAGAGTCCAGGGACACATTATTTCTGTCCACACACATGGAAAAACAAGATTTTGTATGTGCTAACATACAAGAAGAGACAAGTACATACTACACTACAGTACATGTTTATGTGAAAAACTATTCTAAAGGAGTAAACGGTTAATGACTGACTATCTATCTATCTATCTATCTATCTATCTATCTATCTATCTATCTATCTATCTATCTATCTATCTATCTATCTATCTATCCATCCATCCATCCATCCATCCATCCATCCATCCATCCATCCATCCATCCATCCATCCATCCATCCATCCATCCATCCATCCATCCATCCATCCATCCATCCATCCATCCATCCATCCATGGTGCTATTTTCTGTCTATATAATAATAATAATGATAATAATAATAATTTTTATGATTAGCTGACAAATATTTTTAGTTTTATCCAGGAGATGTTCTGGATACTGACTGGATTACAGTTATATATCTCTTTGACAAACTATTTAAGTTATTCCAATGAACCATATGCCGTTACATTAGTGAAATGTGTGAAATTTCTCAGAAAAAAGTAGATTCTCTCTCATTTCAGTATAGTGATGGTTGAGCTGTGCTTTATACAGAAAAAAACGTTCAGAACAAGCAGCTTTCTGTTGGTTAATGCGACGAATTAGCACAAACAACTTGCTAAAACTCTGTTGCAAAATTTGTGTGTGATAAAAATGTTTGCACTAACACAAATTTCCAGATCATATGGATTCCTATTAAAATGACTGGAGTTCACCCTGAAAACTTCACCAAACGATGGGTAAATGTGACCATACCTTTATAGTCTACCACAGTAAAAGAGCAAGTTCTATTTTTGTTTAAAAATGACACTTTGAATGTAGTCCAAATGTAATAATTAACTAAAATCTGGACCATTGAAATACTGAAAATGAATGCACATAGCGTAGCATTGAGACCACATTTTGACCTTGGAATAAGAGCTGCACAATTAATAAGATCTTGATTCAAACACCTACACAATCTTATTCTGACAATTCAGCTATTGAACTTTTGACAAAATCACTTCACAAATGTCTTTTCAACCCCAGTGTCATTATTTCCATGTTACAAAAATTCAAATGATCTCAGATGTATACTGGGATAAAAGTTTACAGTTCAGATATAAACACTGATGTCTATGGAAGGGATCAAAATAGAGCAAATTACCTTTTGATTGAAGTGCCAAAGTAACTTGGCACTTCAAATAACGACTGTATCGAAGACATTGTTATGCGACAAGTGACAAAATGTATTTGTCATTGAATCAATCATTCCAAAGATTCGTTCAGAAACACTGATTAATCCAGTAATGTATATATGAGTGAATTGTTGAATCATTCATTCAACGTTTTTTTTTTTTTTCATTATAATGTTTTATAATTGGATATGCTAATTGAAATTGATTCAACATTTTAAATAGACAGCAGCAATTAACATTTTGTCGAAACTTCTAGCAAATTGCATGTTATTTTAGTTGTCTGTGTAAGAATCGTGATCTCTATTTCAAACAAAAAAATTGTGATTCTTAATTTATCCAGAATCTACTTGCTGGGATGCCAGCCGAACTCAGCCCCGCCCACAACATTTGAGCTCGGGCAGTTCGGTCTGGACTTGATCCATAGAGGAGTAATTATGCTGAACAGAAACTGTTCAGACCAATGAAATTCTCAGGATGGGCTTTAGACGATGATGGACAGACTATAAACAGTAATGTTATCATCCACGTCATCAAAGGCGCTTGGTTGAATTTGTTCTAATCCTAAATGGAGAACTTGTTCGTATATGCATTCATCTTCACATTTTCTCTCAAAAAATGATGATCATGTTGGTAAGTACTCTGTGTATCCTTAAATTCTTTTTGTACAACACCGGCAAAGATAAGTATCAGACTCATATTCTGACTAGAATTAAGTAGGACCACGTCAGGCTACTTGGAGTGTGCATTCGTTTTCAATAATTCGACAGTCCGTTGTTAATTATTGCTTACTTATTATCACATTAAGCTAACAATAAAATGTGCTCAGCTAATTGACTATAAACATCACATGCAGACAGGTGTTGAGTTTAGATGGAAGGACAGACCATTGCACTGGCCTCTCTCTCTCTTTCTCTTGGTGTTCTTCTCTCACGCCCCCCCTTCCTTTGATCACCTTGCCACAGAGAGAGTAAGAGCCCTTTCTCTCCACTGAGGTTAATCCTTCCGGTTTGCACACAGAAATAACCATGGCAACAGGTTATCTTTGTGCAGAGCATCACCCGACAGATAATTGATCAGACTAGAGTGGAGGCAGGTATTCTTTTCTCCCTTAACCTCTCTGGTCATTAATGAGACACGGCACACACACACTCACACGCTCACACAAACGCACACCCAACACCCTTGACCTTGGCATTTTAACAGGAACCCATGAAAGGCAACATGTAGTGAATACAAAGTAGATGTAGGACACCCCTGTGTTTGTGAAAACCCCTCACGTCCCGCAGGACGCACTACAGAACAATGTGTCCCATGGGCAGTAACCCTCTCCCCGCCCTGATTGCTAAGTTTTCAGAGTCTGGATGTGTTCTGCATGTGCTAGCGTAACAGCTCACTCAAGTACCATAAACTTTATGAATTTACCCCTAGGCAAAGGGCCGCTCTTATGTCGCCAACAACAGTTGAAGTTGTGTGAACGATCTTGATGACGGCATTATCCATATGGCCATATGAGCTTGTGGATGTCATGAGCTCGAGCATGATTTTCATTTTAAGCATGCAAAGAATATTCATGGAAATGTTGCAGACGGTGTAGTGAGAGTGTGCACTTAAGTTTGTGTTAGCTGTCCCATGGTGCATATATGCACAACATTCCATAGATGTATCTAGATTTCACCTGGAGAATGACTTGCTCATAAAGATACATACATTTGCATATTTATAAACACAGTTACAGTCACCATCACCAGTGAGAGTGCCCGTGATAACCACTAGAAGGCACTTCACTCTGCACGATTGTCACTTAATCAAGAACTACATTACCCACAATCCTTTGCCCAGACTCATCACCATCACCTTTTCAGGGATGTCCAAAGTTGGTCCTGGAGGGCCACTGTCCTGTAGAGTTTAGCTCCAACTTGCCTCAACACACCTGCCTGGCAGTTTCTGCTAGTAAGACCTTCCCTGCATTCCAATTCGCATACTATCCATACTAAATAGTATTTGAAAATAGAATTAGTATGTCCCAAATCGTAGTATGTTGAAAAGAGCATTCCAAAGATTCCCGGATGGTTTACTATTTCCGGTCAGTGCCGATTGATGCGCACTCTAACGGCTGAGATTGCCCACAACCCATTGCGAGTTGGACAAGGACTCCTAACTACAAACGCAGATAACAAGTTAAAAAAAAAAACTACAAACATGACGGATGTGCGAGTCCATTGGTTAAGTAGAGAGGTTAAGATAAAGGGATTTGAGTGACCAACTGTCAGTATTTAACCTGACTAAAATATATTTATTCAGTGTTGTCCTGTTTCACCTGCAGCAGCATTGTGAACTTTTGCAATGACACGTTTGGCCATTAACTTTTTAAAGCATCATGATATTTAAACTGCAAACACACAAAGAGAGTCTCTGAATTAAAGACCCACGAATGGCAGATCAATGTGCGGCTATATTTCTCTCGGATACTGTAAGAAATGAAACTGAGGCCATGTCCACACTAATACGTTTTCATTTTTCTCTCCGTTTTGCCCTTCCATCCACACTGAGACAGCCTTTTAAGTCAATGAAAACGTATCGTTTTGAAAACGCTCTCCAAAGCGGATAAATTTGAAAACGCCGTCTTCGCGTCGTAGTGTGGATTGTGAAAACGGAGGCTTTTTAATACGATGATGCATTTTTAGCAATGTGATGCAGTCATATGACCAATTCAGCCAAGATGGTGAATGACATTGTACAGCAGTTGTTTTGTATGCTTTCTGTTTTGACAGCCTTGTTAAATATTAATGTCAGTTTGTACATACTGTTAAAAAACTCAGTGCCTTTTCTCGACATTGCGGCAAAATTTCAACGAGTAAATAAACGAGTAGCAGAATGACGCAAGTCGAAGCGGCTTGGATTTGCTCATGTGCAGTACGGGGATGTAAGCGTTTTCAGATGTTTCAGTGTAGATGAAAATATTGGGGAAAACAATTGAAAATGATAGTGTGGACCTGGAGCGTTTTTAGACAAGAACTTGTCTAAAACGTTTTTAAATTTATCCGGATTAGTGTAGACGTAGCCTGAATGCAGAGGATTTGAACTGTGACGATCATTGACAGCAAAGCTACAAAGTCCATTAAAGATGATAAATTAGTGTCCCATAGCTTGTATACTGTTTTGCTACATACACAAACGTATGTACTTTTTCATCACAAAAAGAGTACATACTTTTAGGACGTAGTTTAAGTAGCTGAATTAGGATGCAGCTCTTGATTTGGTTCAGTGGGTACACTGGTTCAGGTGTGTTTAATTGGGGTTGGAGCTAAACTCTACTGGAAAGTGGCACTCTGTCCTTCACTGCAAGGTTTTGCCATAGTTACACGGAATTGCTGAGTGTGTTCCTGGTTTTATGTCTCTTTGTATTGGATTACTTGCTTGTTCCGTGGATTACTCTTTTACCTGTGTACCCTGCGTTGTTTTGTGTTTGTTTGTTTGTTTGGACTGCCTGCCTGTTTATTGATCTGGATTGACCCACTAATAAAGGTGTGTTTGGATCTCCAACCTTTTGTGTCGCAGCAGTTCATAACAGATACACACATTTGTATATATATATATATACTCACCGATCAGGCATAACATTATGACCACTGACAGCTGTATATAACGTGAGGAACACTGATTATCTCTTCATCACGGCAACTGTTAGTGAGTCGATATATTAGGCAGCAAGTGAGCATTTTATCTTCAAAGTTGATGTGTTGGAAGCAGGAAAAATGTGCAATTTTAAGAATTTGAGCGAGTTTGACAAGTGCCAAAATGTGATGGCTAGACCTGGGGAACACATGGCACCATGATGCACTATGGGAAGAAGGCAAGCCGTCAGAGGCAGTGTGATGCTTTGGTCAATGTTCTGCTGGGAAACCTTGGGTCCTGCAATTCATGTGGATGTTACTTTGCCATGTACTGCCTACCTAAGCATTGTTGCAGATCATTTACACCCTTTGATGGAAACAGTATTCCCAGGTGCCTATGGCCTCTTTCAGCAGGATAATGCTCCCTGCCACAAAGCAAAGATATTTCAGGAATTGTTTGAGGAGCACAACAATGAGTTTGAGGTGTTGACTTGGGCTCCAAATTCCCCTGCTCTCAATTTAATCAAGCATCTGTGGGATGTGCTGAACAAACAAGTCCATGGAGGCCCCATCTCGCAACTTACATGACTTAAAGGATCTGCTGATAACATAATTGTGCCAGATACCACAGCACACAGGTCTAGTGGAGTCTATGCCTTGACGGGTCAGGGCTTTTTTGCAGCAAAAGTTAGACCAACAAAATGTTAAGAAGCTGGTCAAAATATTATGCCTGATCAGTGTGTGTGTGTGTGTGTGTGTGTGTGTGTATACTGTATTCTATATATATATCATATTTTACAAGACTCAAGTGCCATTATCCATATGTCCATGGACTAAGGGTTGTCATTAGCTTTGAACTTAAACATTCATTGTAAATAGGGATGCACAATATTATCGGCACGACATCCGAATCGGCCGATAAACGCTTAAAATATAAAAATCGGCATCGGCCGATATGCCTTGCCGTTATGATAACGTGTTGATATGCGCTTGCAAACACTCACGTGTGTAAGGAGTGCTATAGCGATAAGATCATGTCAGCACTGCAGTCATTCTTCAAGTAAAAACAAGTTTAAAAACAAGTTTTTAAATGATGCCTTAAATTTGTGAATGCGTGTACAGAAGGACGTGACCGTCAGCAACAGATTTGCCAGGTTTTCACAACAAAACTAGCCCAAAACTAGCCCAATCGCGTCTCCTCACTCTCCTGTGCGTTCGGCAGCCTCCACAGCAGCAGGAGCTCCTCCAGGTCCCAGTGCCCGCGCACTAGACCGCTGTATATTTATACATGTAGTGGGGGCGCTGTTGTTACAGTAATGCAATGAAAAGTAGAACACAAATAAATTGAGGTTACTTCTTGTTCTGAATAAACAAATCCGTAATGCTGTCATAAATCACAAGCATGACACTTGTAAATTAAATACTTGTATATACAGTGTATTAATCTGTAATAAAATTTTAGGAAATGGATGATGAAAAATAATCCAAGGAGCTCTACGATAATTGTAGAATTGAAAGACAGCAACAATGATATAATGCCACCCCCACTTCATGTGCACAAATGTTAAATCCAAAAATACAATATTTAAGTTACAGCTGGATCTGGGGTGAAAAATTAGGGACTTTATTATTGTTATTTTCAGAGCTTTTAATATACTCTTATCATAAAAAGAACTTTATTAACATTAATTTATCTTCAGCAATAATCATTTTAGTAAAGAGACCTCAGAAATCTTAAACCTGAATGAAAAAAAAAGTTTTTGCTCAAAATGGTGTTGTTTCCAAACAAAGGGAAAAAATAAACATATATCGGGATCAGTATCGACATCGGCCAAAATAAACTGAAAAATATCGGCATTTCAGATATCGGCAAAAGTCCAATATTGTGCATCCCTAATTTTAAACATGAAGAATATTCAACACTTAAATGAGGAAACGTTGGTCGCATCGCTCTCCAGATCTAGACGGCTATCCCACGGTTATATCTTTTCAATAGACCTCTGTATCCAGAGCATGATGTTTATATAAGCGAGCCTACGGACTTATGGGACTGTAGCCTGATGCAAGCTCGACACCTCTCCTAAGCTTTTATTGAGTTTTTCACAGCTAACTTCTAACTCTGTAGAGATGTCAGAGCAGACTCGAGACACCATTAGCTGCATGTACATTGACTGTGATTGTCTTTTTCTTTCCACCTCACTCTCTTGCACTCTCCCTCACTCATGTCGTTCCCTCACTCTTTCCTTCTCAAAAAAAACTTTCATTATTAATTTTTACCCTCATATCTCAAAAAGTGCTTTTCAGTCATAATCCACCAGACTCTTTGGTTATTGCATTTATTTAATGAAAAAATCCAGGCGCCCTGGAAGACACAGAGTTACAGAGTGTGTGCTCATGTGGGTATGTGTGTGTGTTTATATAAGAGAGAGAAAGACAGGAATAAGGAGGATAGTGAGTTTTTTTCTCTGTCCACGGTGGAGGCCGAAGTTATTAAGTGTAGCGATGGAGTGGAACTTGAGGCTGTGTTCCTTTGGCTCTGGGCTTCTTATTAAAGCAGCCGAGATTGAGGCGATTTCACACAGATCTCTCTCTCTCTCTCTCTTTCTTCTCCACTTTCCTCCCTCGCCAAATCCCGAATCGCAGACCAATCAGAGAACTTCGCTTCTTGCGAGTGAAAGAAAATATATCCTCTGTGCTCCGACACAATCCAAGGGTCTTTGAGTTTGACTACAAAAATCCTTCACCTGAACTGACCTTATTGAATACTAGAACAAACAACGCAGTCAATGTCTGGCAACATTTAGTCCGCTAGCGTACGCTCATGGTGTTGTTTTTGGGAATGATAGCTGAGAATCTCATTTCATCTTATTCTTGGCCTCACATCATGAGATCATCGGCGGTCCGCTGAGAACAGACATCTTCAACTCAGTCTGTATTCGTGCCAGTATGTCGTATGATAGCAATCTGTCCGCATGGAGTGAGCTCCGCCATTCTTCCTGAGTCCTTGCTCGTTCACTCGCTCGCTCACAACCTCCCTCCCTCCATCTCGGGGTGCCAAACCTCCCCCCCTCCATCTCTCAGCTAATGAGTCCCTCTGGACAGGCATAAAAAGGCTCTCTCATCAGCCATCTTGGAGATGATTGAGGCTTCAAAGAGCCTCCCAAGACATTAGCATAACAAGGGTACCTGCAGATGCTGGCAGTGCCAAAGACCACGAGATAGAGACAGCTCCCCTCTTTTACCTAGACAGCATGAATCATTTAACGTCCTGGGCCAACAGAGTCTCGGTTTGTGGCCAGGTGTCTCGCTCGCCACTCGAGTGGCCCTTTATTTCTCTGAAAGCCACTCGCGCTGTTGGCAAGTTAGAGGCTATTTCAGGACTTCACCTGAGATTAAAGGAATGTAACTTTTTCTTTTTAATAACAGAACAATAATTCCTCAACTTTTGTGTGGCGTTTATCTTTAGCTTGAGCTTAGAAATGAAGAACAATCAGAAAATAATTTTTCAAGTATTTATGGTTTCCCAAAGATTTTATTTTATAATAATGATTGATGTTAAAGGGGCCTATCCTTATGCATATACGGCACTTTATAAAAAAACTAAACAAAACAAGAACTTTTTTCTTTTATGATGCACATCCATGGTTACATAATTTTTATTGTAAGCCAAAATAACTTATTTAGCATTAACACAATTGGTCCTGAAGAACCAGCAACAGAAATCTAAAATAATTCATGCAAGATTTAATGGTTAAAAGGTAAGTTCACCCAAAAATGAAAATTCTGTCATTAATTACTTATCATGTCGTTCGACACCCGTAAGACCTCCTTTCAGCGTATTGATTCATGATTCGGTTTACGTGTCAAACTGCCAAACTGCTGAAATCACGTGACATTGGCAATCCGAATCCTGAATCGATACGCTGATTCATATGAGTTTGAATCTTTGTTTTGAAATCGGCCCATCACTATATAAGTTGTTATTTAGTTGTTTTTTTTCTCTACATCTTCTTTTCCAGGTTTGTTTTCAATCCACGTTCGCAACTGCGCAGTCTCCCTCCCTCAGACTATAAACGAAGCTTGCGCGCACCAGATAACACGGCAGCAGCGTCATGCGCAGTTGCAAACGCAGATTAAAAACAAACCCAGAAGAGAAGACAATACTGAATAAAGTTGTAGTTTTTGTTATTTTTGGACCAAAATGTATTTTTAATGCTTCAAAAAATTCTAACTAACCAACTGATGTCACATATAAACTACTCTGATGATGTTTTATTACCTTTCTGGAAAGGGACAGTATACCATACATACATTTTTAATTGAGGAACAGAAAGCTCTCGGACTAAATATGAACGCCGGTCTCAAGGGTGTGGAACGACATGAGGGTTATTAATGACATAGTCATTAATTACATAATTTTCATTTTTGGGTGAACTAACCCTTTAAGAAGCCCATTTATGGGAAGCCTGAGGTATATGGCAACTAGCATGATCTTAACGTTTTTTGTTTTTTTTCAGTACTCTACCTAGCATAAAGTAAGCTTGTCAGTTTAAAATATGTAGAACAAAGTGATAACACAGAGATGCCCCTAGGTCTGTTCTTTACCTCGTGTTGCATCCGACTCCAACACATCCTCAGGTGTACGTTTCTGTTTAGCTTAGCCACGCGCCTTCACTCTAAGAGCATTTGCTTCCTGCCGTATTACATTTACAGATAAAATCAGCTGCTCATTTACTAAGCCTCAAAAGGTGTCTGGCTCAAGGGATTTAGTGCTCTGTTACTCTGTCCGTCACTGGGAAACTGACATTGTGTAACGATTGAAGTCTTTTAAAGCTGATCTGAGACCAATTGTATTTACATTATTTGCAAGCCAACCTCATAGATCATATATGTTTCAGTTATTATTTAATTGAAATACACTGTACAACTACTATTGTAAAGACAAAATATGCACGGAAACTAGCAGCCAAGAATGTACTTTAATACTGTTTCTACAGTGTAGCTTTCTCTGAATGTGAGAACTGTTCTTATAGTTGCTCAGATTCTGTCAGTTCTGTGATCTCAATAGCTCTTCAGAGGCTGCTGACCTTTATGTGAATGTGCCAAAGGCAATTCAGTCACTGTTACACTATCTATAACTTAAACGGAGTTCACCAAGGCTTAACGTTATTTGCGAGGCACGCTTGGAACAGGGTGTCCGGCCAGATGCTTCTCAATGTTGTTTCAGTCACAGAGCGGATAAGAACGGTCCACAGAGAGCGCAGTTACCCAGCAGACGCCCTCCTCGCCCAGGTCTGGGCCAGGCCGCTTCTACCACTCCTCCCACCAGCTGATGTGGTGTGGAAAAGTCCTGTCGCCTCTCGGCCCAGTCTGCATTCCTGCCCAATTACATCCAGCCCCAGCTGACTTCCATTAGACTTGATCACTGCCCCGAGACAAGGAGGAGGGGGGTGTTTAGGAGTATGTGAGTATGTGTAGTAGAAGTTGTGAGTCAGAGCAGTGGTGACAGGTTCACTAGCTGTATCTGGATCTCAGAACAACCATAACAAAACCTTTAAAGACACTGTTTTGTGTTTTGGCAGCTTTTTGGGATGCTGTGATGGGAAACAATATCGTATTATAAGCTTGTGATGTCATGTGTAGTAAGTTTATAGCCACATGAGACAGTATGAGATCAGAGTGGAACCCAGCACCACACATGGGAGGAGTAAGGGTCAATTCCTACAGAATAGCCCTTAGTTCATTGTCAATATGAAAAAGGGTGTTTAATAATATTTTAGGTCACACTTTAAACTAGGGACAAATTTTCACTATTAAAGGAAAACTCCGGTGAAAAATAACCTAGGGGTAATTTACACATGGTTACTAAGTAGATTGTTCTCTGGGATACGTTTTCATGAAAATTTAATGTAAAGAGTTTTATCTCTAAAAAGAAGATAGAAAGATTAGCTTATAACGATAGAACATGGGGCATAGGATAAGTAAAATTAAATCGGCTCAACAAGGCTCAAATTAAAAGGCTCAAAATAGCCTCACACTAACACGGTAGCATAATGAGGGTCCCTACATGCAAACCGAAGCATTGAGAACGTTGTAAGTGTACAAACAGTTTAATAAGAAGATACTTTATAAAGACAGTACATTACGCATTTACAGACAGTCAAAAAAATTTGGTCCAAAAATCGCAAAAACCACGACTTTATTCAGCATTGTCTTCTCCTCCGTGTTTGTTTGTCAAACCTCAGCTTAAGATTCAAACAGTCATGAATCAGCGTATTGATTCATGATTCGGATCGCCAATGTCACGTGATTTCAGCAGTTTGGCAGTTTGACACGTGATCCAAATCATGAATAAAAACGCTGATTCATGACCGTTTGAATCTTTATTTGAGGTTTGAAAACAAACGCGGAAGCAAACACAGTCGGAGTAAAGTCAGAGTTTTTGCTATTTTTGGACCAAAATGTATTTCCGATGCTTCAAGAGATTCTAACTACCGTATTTTCCGGACTATAAGTCGCTCCGGAGTATAAGTCGCATCAGTCAAAAAATGCGTCATGACGCGGAAAAAAACATATATAAGTCGCACTGGACTATAAGTCGCATTAGGGCAGAGCTGGAGCCACGCGCATGCGAGCACGCGAGCACCCGCGCGCGCATGCGAGCACAGGCCTGCTCGCGTGCACTCGCTCGTGCCCGCTTCACTGCATAACCTGAGCAGAAGAAAGAAAGTTTGAAGTGAGTGAGAAACTTGTAAGGGACTGGCGAAAAGCAGAGGTTACTTTAACTGTGATGAAGAAGAAAAAGAAATCTACTTGCGGACTGTAAGCAAGATGGCCAGAGCTGAAGGAACGAGTCCACAGACGCTTGAACTCTCTGCCGGGAGAGGCTCAGCCGCTGGAGACGAACGCTGTGAGACTCGTTCTCCGCTGCATATTTTACAACATGCTGTTTGTGTTTTGCAGAATAAGATTTTCTTTATGGGGGCATTTTGTTTGTGTTCAGTCTTTCTAAGTTGTTGTCTATAAGTAAATATTAGGCTACAGGAGCAGCATAGAGCGCATTCTCGCGGCTATATGTTTATTCTTGTCAGTCAGTATGAACTAAATTTGATATATAAGTCGCACCTGACTATAAGTCGCAGGACCAGCCAAACTATGAAAAAAAGTGCGACTTATAGTCCGGAAAATACGGTAACTAACTAACTGATGTCACATATGGACTACTTTAATGATGTTTTTATTCCCTTTCTGGACATGGACAGTATAGTGTGCATACACTTGGATACACTCTCGGACTAAATATAAAATATCTTAAACTGTGTTCCAAAGATGAACGGAGATCTTACAGGTGTGGAACGACATTAGAGTGAGTCATTAGTGACATCAATTAAATTTTTGGGTGAACTAACCCTTTAATTACCCATAGGTTCATTTTCACCGGAGTATGAATATATATATGTACATATATACATATACAACGTCCCGGGCAGGCCGATGAATCTCATTATATTCCTTTCTGTTGTTCACTCTCTCTGGGCTTGACATTTGAAGGGTGCGCACATGTGTGTGTGTGTGTGTGTGTGTGTGTGTGTGTGTGTGTGTGTGTGTGTGTGTGTGTGTGTGTGTGTGTGTGTGTGTGTGTGTGTGTGTGTGCGTGCGTGCGCGCGGTTCGCGCTTATATCAAACGATCGTGCGGGACATGTAATACTAAAATAATAGTCCAATCAATCGCAGGTGGATGAGAAATAAATCATTGTGTTTGTTTGATAAAGATTTACTTAAATCATTTCGGTTGCCACTTTCAAAACAACCCCTCCCTCATGTGAACTGAACTAACAGAGGCGTAGATATGACGGGAGCTGAAGCTCATTAAATATGCAAATCTTATCCAATCCTAGCTGTGGGCGTTTTCTTCAAAGTCTCCAGTGCGGCACGCCCATCAAAACCTAGCGTTCAGGAGAGAGCCTCAAAACCAGTGTAGAAAGAAGCCTATTACTTAGTTATGATCTTTTTGAATGTAAAAACCACACAGACGTCATTAGTTGACCTCAGACATCAGTACAAAGAAATTCAAAAAGCCAGTTCATGACACCTTTAATATTTAGATATATATTTAATAAAACATATATGTATCTATGTGTATGTATATATGTTGTATATATGTTGAGTCAAATGTTGAGTCAAATCTTTTTAATGTACCATTTTTTCTGATTCAGAAAATTGCTCTGAATGATTATTTTAAAATGGGACTGATACAGTCCTATTGGAGCGGTTAGCTAAGTTCTTCAAAACTGAAGAAAACAAGTCTCTAAGGGACAGAAGTACAGTTTTTTCAATGTATCTCTCTCAATGTTTATATTTGAGTTTTGATCTCTCTGATTTCACTAGTATGTTTTAGTGATTAAACCTGCTGTGAAAACTATACATGATTCAGGATCTTCAGTCATATACAAACTGTAATTCCATCCCTCACAGCATCACTTTCATTAGTGTCAAATAAAATACAGCATCCTCATTTACATCTACGCCCCCAGATGATCATCCTCAGTATTTTCCTGTCATTGTGTTTAATTTTCATTATGTAAACACAAGTCTAGTGTTCTTATACAATAAATTCCACATTCATCAAAGACTCAGACCAACACTCACACAAAGTGGGACTTTCTTCTGACTTCTGTTTTAGAATTTCTTTTCCTGATATATTGTACTTTCTATATCATGTATTCCTACATGTACACTCATCTTTCTGCATATTTTTTTATTTCATGAAGACATTATTTAGTACGTTTATTAAGCTCTTTACCTAGTGGAGGCCATTGGCTGCTGTAGGTGATTTCAGGCTTTATTATCCTTTTGGGGACATTTGGCTCACAAAGCTCAGCACATTTTCACAGCAAGAAACTGGCAAAATAGAAAAATCTCAATAGCATAACTCCAAAAAATAATCCTTTCTGTAAGAAAAAAGCTATGATTCGCTTTAGGAAATCATTTCATTTAGATCTCCAGAACAAGCGTTGCTTTTTTTTGCCGGTGTCCCAGTAATACATCAAATAAACGGCCTCCCAGGGTCTCGTTTTTTAAATGTTCCCACATCTGTTCGTCAAGATGCCGCTGCTAAAGCCGCTTTCTGATGCAGTCCCTCACCCAGAGCTGTCAGAATGATTTCTGCCTGTTCTCGCTCTCCCCTCTATCTGTCCTACTCTCTTTTTTATTTATCTGTGAACATTTAGGGCATATTTTTAGTGCAGAGCCTTATCCATGACTGCAGTTCAGTGTAGGGTCAAACATAGTCGTATACGATTACATAGAAACAGCTCTCGCTGGTAGTTAATAAAATAACCACCCCTCATTCAAACCTATACTTTCTTATCAGGGATTTCACACTTTAGCTCTGCTCCAAAACCAGTGAACCTTCTATAGCAGTTTCCTAACTGAAATTAAGTTTCATAGGTTAAAATGTCCTCCTCAAAAAACAGTGTGTGTGGATATTGTGGGATCTGTGATGTCACTAGGTCAAAGTTATTTGCATATGACTGCCTCTAGAGCAAATCCGCAGCGAAAAGTTATACATTATTGTATCATAGGCAATGGCCACTATCGTTCAGTTGCTTAGCGCCTGACATTTGTCATCAACGGATGCGAGCGTCAAGTAAAAAACAAATAGATTAAATTATCATAGACACTGGTTTACACTGGATAAAGATGCATTTCTGATATGCATCCTTGAGTTTGGGTCTGTTGACTAAAGGACATATGGAAGAGTAATAAAACGTTTGCTTTGACGCAGCCTGTTTAAACAGCTTGTTTGTGCATCTGTATCGTAGACTGTATAAAACAATGTTCAAAGTGTCTGTGACGTCACCCTTAGGTTTCTGAAGAGCATTTTTGAAATCCAAAGTGGGCGGAGCTGAAATTGCCATCTTGGCATCGTGCATCACTCCCGGATAACCAAAAATTGGCAAAGAGATAGAACATGGGTGGAGCTGGGGTATCTAGTTGTTAAAACCAGCAACTACAATCCACCTGTCACTCAAGTGGCCTCGCCCTTAATCATGCAGAACTTTAAGCCTCAATATAATTTAAACGGAGAAGTTACAAGAAAAATTCAGCCCCTCAGTTATGAAGGGCAAAATTAGCTATACAAAACTACTTTTTGTACTAAGCTGTAAACATTTATTTATTTATTTGTTTATTTGTTTATTTATTTATTTATTGCTGTAAAGTTTGGAAAGTATTTTAACATGGGGGGGGGGGGGGGGGGGGGGGGGGGGTCTGTGGGATTGACTCCCTTTTGGAGCCTGTCTCTAGCGGCCAGTCAATGAATTACAGTTTAAGTCACTTCTATGTTGGATTCAAAAGAGAGAGAACGGAAGGTTGCCGCCTGGTCTGTACAGAATTCAGAAGGATCCCAGATTCACCAAACAAGTGGATGGTTTCTTTTTAATGGCATCCCGAATCACGGTGAAGGATGTTTGTTCGGAGCATTTAACTGCAGATTGTTTTGTAAACTATGCACTGTGTAATGGAGCGTTTGCAACTCTGAACAACACTTTTACAATACATAATGTAATATACACAGTATAAACATAATCAACTAATGTACTTTACGCTTTATAACAAATGCCTGCAGAGGGCGTGGTTGTTGTTATGCTTTACAGCATCATTTAATCATTGTATTATATTAGCCAAACAACATTTAATTCTTCTGTTTTGCCTTTAGATGTATGTTGCAAATCTGGTGAAATGGTGCAATTTGCGTTTCCAAATGAACGTTATAAGAAACCTAAAGTTAACATATGCGAAGACTTGCAGACTCTGTGATTTTACAATAGCGCTGTGTGTTTTTAAATTTCTAATAATGGAATTCTTCCACCTCCAGTGTTTTGCAGATTAATCGACACCGATAAATTGCAATCAAGGATTTATTTATGAGTAAATAATATAGTTCAATCGTGACAGCCCTGTAAGGTTATACATTTTGAAACACCCTTTATTTCGAGCCTAATGTTACTTAAAATGTTGCTTACAGGCGCAGCTCTCTAGTTTTTTTTTTTTTTTTTTAACAAAGCATTTAACGTTGGCGTCCAGACTGACTCTAAACCATATGGATACAATAAAACTAAATATCTGACGTTGTATCTTGCCAGTCTGACTGTTCTTTCTCTTTGTTTTGTTTTTGTTTTGTTTTGTTTTGTTTTTTTCAAGATTGAGTGCTTTGAGATTGATTCAAGCTTTGCTGGCAGCCTGTGTTTGTTGCTACCCATAATTCACTGCTCTACCCTATGACAGACAGCACTGCTCTGGATCAGCCGCTACAGCTCCGTGATGGATTACTCCAGACTAAATGCATCACTAAAGACGCACACACACAGCCCTTTTGAATTGTTAACCAATTTTTGTAAAGCAGGTTAAACACACAAACATGCACCGAGCATAACACACCTAATCTTTTATAAACATTATACACCAAATTACATGCACAAATTCATCACACAAATACAGTGAGTCACACAAACAACAAATATGGCCCCTCTGGTTAGGCCTCTTTAACAAGGTAATGCATCATAAATTCATTTGGCTCCCGGTAAACATTGTTGAAAAATGAGAGTGATGGATGGATGTCATGGGGAGTGCTGCAGTAAGTGAAAGAGAAACTGGGGCTCTGTACCTAAACTTAGGATGTTTTTAGTGCATTGTGGGTGCTGTTCTGTTCTGATGAGTAAAAAACGCAATTATAATACCTTCGCTGCGTCTGAAATTATGCACTGTGTACTAGTGCAGTTATTATTTATTACATGGACACATTTGCTGTTTTGCAGCTGATGGAAATAACATTTTAAATATTATTTAAGTGCTATTATTTATTATTTTTGTTTTAATTATAATCTTGAATCAGATTGTATTTGTATGTTTTTAGGTGCACATAGCTTTTGACATTTTAATATACTATTTATGTTTCATTTATTTTAATTTAATTATATTAATTAAGTTTCAGTTAGCAGTACCCTGGTAACCCTTGGTAGCCTGACGTGGTCATACTCAATTCTAGTCAGAATATGAGTCTGAAACCGCTCCATTGGGCTGCGATTATGAGGCGTGTTTCAACAGAACCAGGAAAGACCTCAATTGGATAGACCGTCTATCCAATTGATGTCTTTCCTGGTTCGGCTGAAACACGCCTCATAATCGCAGCCCAATGGAGCAAACCAATCAGAGCAACGAAGCGACGCATTGTCAAATGTCAACAGACAGAGATCAAATGCACTTTGTTGCCAAGTCCGCGATTTTTCCGCGGTTATTTAACTATGTCCAAGGGTTTAAGTGACTATTATGTGATATATAGATCCATAAGTGCGAATTTTAGCAGGCAACCATGCCAAAATAACACACATTTTACCCCCCAAACACCATTTTCCCACGGAGAACCCTACGAGAAGCTATTGTTTAGGGCTAGTAGTTGGCGGGTTTTGTTGTAAAAACTTGGCAACTCTGTCTGCACACGCGCTGGAATAAACGATCTTTGCCGGTGTTGTAAAAAAATAAAAGAATTTATTGATACACAGAGTACTTACCCAACATGATCATCATCTTTGAGAGAAATTATGAAGGTGAATGCATATACAAACAAGCTCTCCGTTTAGGATTCGAGTAAATATAATCCAAGCTCCTTTGATGACGTGCATGATTATGTTACTGTTGATCATCTGTCTGTCATCGTCTAAAGCCCGCCCTGATGATTTCATGTTCGGAGATAATTACTCCTCTATGGAGCAATGCCAGACCGAATTGCCAGACCTAAAAATGTTGTGGGCGGGGCTAAATTCGGCTGGCATACAGGCTAAACCCTTGGTGCTAACTTTAACAAATTTAGCTCATGCAATCAAGTTACAAACCTTTTGTGTTTTCGCCAAATTCAATGTCAGAATACGTTGCAATTGCAAAATAAATCCAAGATGGCGACAGAGTGGGAGAAATTATTATTATTGTATATATATATAGTATGTACAGTACGGTGACCTCTTATGTTAAAAGATCAAGACATTTTTTTTTCTATGACCCCTTTAAGAGTATTGAGGCAAGACATCTAGCACTTTGGCACATGGAGTGTATCCTGTGGTCAACAGTTGTTGCCTATGTAGTGCAGTCTAAATCACGCACTTATTTCATTTTGAATGCTCTATAAAGGCAGTAGGCAGCGAGGCAGCTGACAAGCTTTAGAACCGAGCTTGAGTTACTATATAAATGGTTGTGGGTGATTGTACAGACATTGAGTCATACACATGTTTTCAGGTCATGGGCTGCTAATCTTTATGGTGGTCATTTTGCTGTGGAGAGACCTTTGAGAGAGAGAGAGTAAGGAAAAATACCCTACCTGAAAAAAACAGAGAGAGAGAGAGAGAGAGAGAGAGAGAGAGAGAGAGAGAGAGAGAGAGAGAGAGAGAGAGAGAAAGAGAGAATAACCAGACTGTAAAGTGTGATATCCCACCGCAGCGACCATGAATCTAGAGGAGACTTGCGTTTTCCATTTTGGGATTCAGCTGCGTTTGCACAGTAGACACTGACAGTCTCAGCACCTTTCCACCTTCAGGAACAATAAGACCTCACCTGGCGCACACACATACACTATTTTCATCAGTATCTGTGCATGTTGAAGGATGTGAACACTTAAAATCCACTCTTGTCTGTTTTTTTCTTCATCATTTCCACTTGCAGTTGCAATTATCGCTGCCCATTTTTCCCCTCTCCATCCTCTTAAAATGAGGAGCAGCAGCCCTGATGCAGTGATTAACTCTAAATTGCAACAGCTGTTGATGGCAACTCCAATTAAGACTGCAGGCATCAATTTAGTGGCAATCTATAGCATTAGTGAGGTTTCATCTTTTACCAGCCCTGTTAACCACCCAATGGTGACAGAAGCCTGTCACTCAGGCCTGCAAATTACTCTGATTGGTCAGAGATTAGAGAGTAGGTTGCTTTGGGGTGGCCGCCATGTGACAGGATGGCATTTATGTGCTGTATATTTTTCATCCTTGAGCAAGACGTTACTTATTTTACATTAAGCTGATTGTGAGTAAGACACAGGTCTCGGGTTTCCAACCCATTCTCACTCCCAAGGCATCAAAATCCGAAGCATGGTCAAGTGCCTTCCGCGTCACAATGAAGACGCTAAAGGTACCCTCAAGACACATTTAATTCTTTGCATTTGTAAAAGCAGACATTATTTTATTAATATTTAAATGCTTTGGTATTTTGTAGCAACTAACCCAACTCCTACCCTAAACCTACCCACATCTAAACAATATAAAACACAAAAGGCAAATAAAAGTTATTTATTGCAAAAACTGACCAAAACCAGTATAAAAGTATTAACTCATGTTGCATTCCAAGTTTTCTGAAGTCATACGATATCTTTATATAAACAGAGCTGATCTTAATGTTTTTATCGCTGAAGTGATGATCCTGCCGCTCTGAGAACGAACTTATTCTATCTCATTCAAATAAAACACACAACTCTTGAGCATGACGCAATTGGTCACAAGACATACGAGAGCCAATGACATTTTACAAAGAAAGCTTGACGCAATGACTAGGGTGGGCGATATCTCGATATTTCAAATATATCTCGATACTATATTTTTTAAACTCGATATGGATTTGGACATATCGTATATATCGATATGTTGTTTATATTTATTTCTGATTCCGCCACTTCGTTTGTTTGCCTTCTCTGTGCTGTGCTCGCGCGTCTCCCGCCTCGTTGCTTTTGTCCCCCCTCCCCTCGCGTGCTGTCGCATTGAACACAGCGGCGTTCGCAACCAGGTGAGGATTAGTTATCATGTTTACAAGCGAGTGCATTGTTCAAGACTCAGTTTAGAGACCATGATTTTCCTTCTAACACAACTGCTTGCTAAAATTCAAAAAGAAATATTAATGTTAATCAAAGTTCAAATCGCAAGTTTGACCCAGTCAGGTGATTGACACTATTGGTGCGAGACGCAGTCACAATCATGCCAGTTTATGATTTGTTTCTAACTGATCGCATGGTTTTGGTTAAAATGTCAAAATGATCGCATATCATTTGAAAACATTTTTAAAAATTTGCAATATCACTACAGAGGGAAATACGAGACATCCAGGGTGTCCTGAGACACAGTGCTCTTCTGTAAGTTTTGCTGTAGCCTAAGCCTATCATATAGCCTACCTTCTGACATTCATATTTCGTTCTGTAACTGGAAAAGAAGTGAATATCGGCTCATGTGTACATGATTCGCATGATGAGGCGCTCAGTCACGCGTTAGTAAAGAGTGCGACATCTACTGTTTGAATTTTGATACAAATTTAACAGGAAGTGGTGTTATGACAAAATCAGTTCATTTATATCTTCGTCATGCCCCCATCTTTAAGCAGAATGCTTAATCTTTCACTGTAAAAATGGATTCTTTGATTTATCTTTTGAAAGCATGAAATGAATGAAAAGAAGGCTATATGTATTATTTATTTTCTTTTACAGTTAAATTATTATTTATGACATCAGGGAGTTTTTTTTTTTTAAATGTCGCAAAAGCACTTTGTTCTTACATGAACTGACTACCTCTTTGCACTTCAATAAAAAGAAGAATTTGTGGTATTTGGCTTTTTTTTTTTTTTTTTTTTGCTGTAGTTTTTAGGGGGTTATTTTTCCTGTAAAGATATCGAGATATATATCGTATATCGAAATATATTGAGATATATTTTTTGCTCCATATCGCCCAGCCCTTGCAATGACGGAATTGGTCAGGAGACATACGAGAGCCAATGAAATTTTACAAAGAAAGCTGACGCAATGACGCAATTGGTCACGAGACATATGAGAGCCAATGCGATTTCTCTATAAAATCTGACGTAACGGACGGCAATATTTGAAATCTGACGTGTTCATGATCTTCGGCGGATGGAGACGCTGAACGCTTTTGGTGATTTTCTTCACACAAATCAATCGTTTGTCCTCGGAAAACTTGGATTATTTGTACTTTTTTAATAAATTATGGACGCAGTTGTGTTACTGTATATCCTGTTTTATATCATGTTCACACAAATGGTTAGGTTTAGGGATGAAATGTGGTTGGGTTGCATGTTAAAACGTGTCTAAATAGCATAAATAAAATAAATGTAAATAAAATAATAATTTTATTTACATTTATGTTATTCACGCTATTTTATTTAGTATACTCAACTCCAAAGAACCTTAATGCTAAAAAGGTTCTATAATGACAAGAAATAACCGTAATGGCACTTAAAAAGGGTTCTATATAGAACCTTTTAGGGGTTCCAAATACATAGTGCCGATAACACCTTTTAAGGTTCTATGTAGAATCTTTTCTTCTCCAAGTCATATCCAAATCATAAACCAATAATATTTCATCATGATGATAACGTTCCCATACCCAATGCGTCTGTGTATGACGCCAAAGGCTCCTCATTGAAATGAATGGAGCACCCAGCGCATCGAAAAATGACGCCTAGGCGTACCTTTCGCATCTTCATTGTGACACGAAAATCACTTGACCATGCTTCAGGTTTTGATGCCTTGGGAGTGAGAACGGGTTGCGGTTTCCAGCACTACCTTCTGGCTATGTTTAGACATCATGTAAAGACATCATTTCAAGAGGGAACGAGATGGAAATTGATCACCTGGCTGGTTTAGTGACAAACGACTCTTTATATGGTCCCACGGTGTTAATCGAAAGATGGTATCAATTTTATCATTCTTTTTAAACAACCATCATTGTAACATCCTAATGGTTCTTCTAAGCCTTCTATTCTTTCCCAACCTTCCCTTTGGCCTTCGCTGGCGGAGCTCCAACTGGAGCACTCTGTCCCTATGGGCTAATCAGCTGAGCACAGGCCCGTTGGCTGGGCTGTTAGTTCTGGCTGTAATGCAGGCGATGGGAATGTGTGTGAGCTTCCCAGCCCTGTTTAATCTCTCCCCTCACTGGAATGCTGATACTCTGAAGTGTTGCTCCAGTACCGTAGACCAATCCAAGTACAGCCCCGAAAGAAATATTAAGCATAGGCAACACGGACGGACCTTGGACACCTGTCTCAGACGTGTTCCTCGGACTGCCTCAGACAGTCCATGCAGATGCGTTAGTTTGCATGAAAGGTTCCGGCCTTGACTTCGCTTCTCCTGCAAATAAAGTGTGTAACGAAACTCTTGAGCTCCAAACGGTTTAGATATCATTAAATATTTATGTTACGCTCATTAAGCATTTAAAAACTATTTATACTGTAGAGCCATCAGCGAGAGTGGCATGTTCCTCCGTCAGTAGCTGGGAGAACGTAACATGTTTTTTTGCTGGGCTCCCGTTGGAGAGAATTAAACAGAGCGTACTGACTGTTGACGATTGGGGCGACCGGGACCAGAGCTGTCCTACAGGAGACAGAGAGGTCTAGGTGAGATGTGGATTGGTATGACATTCACAGATGCTTGCTGAAATCCTCATCGCTCATTTCTGGGAAAGGCAGCAGCAAGGACAGAATGAACTCTGGCTGTTTGTTGCACTGTGTCATACTGAAACTAATTTTTCTTAGTCCCTGTAGTGACAATACACTTTTCTGTCTTTCTTTGTGTGTTTTTTTTTTTTTTTTGACACTGCAGACCAGGAGCAGTCACTTTATGTAAGATCTGCCCCTAAATCATTAGGTCTATGGAATGCCCCCATAAAACATGAAAACACAACGTGTGTGTAAACAGTTGTTCAAATGTTTGCAGTCCACTGATGAGCTGCTAAAAGTAACTTAAGTACACACATATTTATAGTGCATCTCTCTGTGGATTTCATCTGTTTTGCTCATCATCCATAACCAGTAAGCTGTCTCGTTTTGGATTTTAAAGGCAGAATCTTTGGAGTATAATATGATCAGTTCAGTATTTCTGTTCAGCATGACCTAGGCAAAACCACTTTTCATAAGGTGAAAAGCATTAAAGATAAAGAGAGAATGAGAGCGCTGGGGACATTGTATCCTCAGGTTATGATGGAGACCGACATACATATGTTCATCTAACGTTTCAAAACAGAACCAGAGGAACAAAAACATGGCCTTGTCCCCCATACTGAATTATTTTAGAAGCATACTGATCCTTGAAGGTATCTCTCTCTCTCACACACACACACACACACACACACACACACACACACACACACACACACACACACACACACACACACACACTCACAGAGAGCTCTGTTTTCAGTTTTGTTTGGGGCCTGAAGGAAGGGCCGGTGTTTTCATTTCATATTCATAAATCATTCATACATCTCACAACGTCCGTCCTTTAGAAAATCAGCCCCTCGTCTTTATATTGAGATTCCAAATGTATTTTCCCATCCACATCACAGACTTAATGCCCCTGCCTGTCACTCTTTCCCAGCTCTCAGGTTTGACGAGAGTGACACATTTATGAGATATTTCACTGAGCTCTTATTCTTTTGTATTTCTGAGGCTTTGGCTCTAATGCAATTAAATAGATGTTTCAGGCCAAGAAAGAGGGTGGAGTCCTAATTTAATTATTAACCCCTTGCCCCCTGGGATGTGGGTAACCCCTTTAAAGTAAAGGTATTTCCAGAATAACCCGGAACCACAGCTTTTGGGATTCATTTGACATTCAGCTTCAAACCTTTATTAGGCAGTAAGTGTTTTACATTGATATGCTACACTGTAAAAAAAAAAAAATTCAGGTATCCAATTGAAAATGTTCAGGTGACTGATCACATCTAACTTTTTCATTTGGCCAAAATGAATTTCTGTGAATTAATTTGCATCAATTCGCAAGAATTTCAATTCGGCCAACTGAAAAATGTAATTGTGATCAGACACTAGAAAATGTTCAATTGGAGACGACTTTGTTTTTTAGTTTTTTTACAGTGTAGGTAATTTCAACATGTACTGGTGCTAATCTGTGATTTTGTTGCCATTTGAATTCGAAGCGTCAATATTTTTCCAAACTCTCAGGAGAAAATGATAAGCTACAGTTTCTTTCCAGCCTTGCCACAACATGGTCTCATCATTATTCATGGGTATTTTTTTTAAAGAAAATAATATTTAAATTCACCAAGGATGCATTAATTTGTCTAAAAAAACAGAAAAACATTTAAGACAAATTATTTTCAAATAAATGCTTTGAACACTATTCTTCAAAGAATTCTGAAAAAAGTGTCATGGTTTCCAAAAATATTAAAGTCCCCCTTTAGTCAATATTTGTATCCATTAAAACTCATATTTGATCACCGAAATGACATATTTAAGTGTTGAAAATACCATGAATGTAACTCTACACCCTTGCCTCATTTGAATATGCAGAGATACACTCATTAACAATCACGCGTTGATTGGTCACATGGTTGTTTGTGATGTCAGAATCACCAGCGATTTCAAACCCCGTTTTTTTTTTCTTTTTCTTTTTTCGTCTTTGGTTCTCTGCAGTTTTAAAGAGAAGATACTCAACAATGGTGTTGACTTGTGATTTTGCACATTGTTTGTCCTAAATCATATTAAAAACACCACATAGATATTAAAATAACATTAAAAACTTGATTTTCATCACAGCGGGTCTTTAAGGAGATAGCATTGATAATAATAAGAAATGGATCATGTGACACTGTAGACTGGAATAATGGCTGCTGAAAATTCAGCTTTGCCATCACAGGAATAAATTACATTTAAAAATATATTCAAATAGAAATCAGCTAATTTAAATCGCAATAATATTTCACTTTATTAGCACTTTATCTTTTGAGGCACATCCAAATACCATTACGCGGTCAGCTTATTATCATCTGAGAAATATTCATCATTTTCTCTGCTAATAGGACTGCTGTCCTTGTACATGCATTAGTTCTTGTATGGGCTATTGTATCTCTCTTCTCAGTGGTGTTTCACAGAATCTTCTTTACAAACTTCAAATGTTCCAGAATTCAGCAGCCCGGGTCATTACACGAACATCAGATCCATAATCTAGCAATTTCATATTCTTCTGCTTCTTTGACTCTAGTTATACATTCTGTACGCCTGACTATGAGATGTAGAGCTTTTAGTTGTACTGCTCTGAGTCTTTGGAATACCCTACCTCAAGACATACGTAATAGTTTTAGTTTTTCAATTATTAAATCACGTCCTTTTTTTCATTTATTGTTCATGTATCCTTTTATTTTTGAGGTGTCCTTGAGTGTCTTGAAAGGTGCCAATAAATAAAATAAATAATAATTATATTATTATTATTATTATTATTTAACAACATTACTGTTTTTAGGTGACACTTTACAATAAGTTTTTTTTTTTTTTAGTTAACTACATTAGTTAACATGAACTAAGAATGAACTGCTCTTCTACAGCATTTTAAAATCTTTTTAATATTAATTTCAACATTTACTAAAACATTATTAAAATCAAAAGTTGTATTTGTTAAAGGGTAAGTTCACAAAAATGAAAATTCTGTCATTAATTCCTCACTCATAAGACGTTAGACACCCATAAGAACTTTGTTCATATTTGGAACAAAAATGAAGATATTAGTGTTAAAATCCGATGGCTCAGACAGACCTTCATTGACAGACCTCCCCCCCCCCCCCCCCCCCCCTATTGATCCATTGAAACCCCCTCCCCCCCAAATAACAACTTGTACTATATAAGTCATTATTTTGGGGGGGGTTTGCGCACAAAAATTATTCTCGTCGCTTCATAAAATTATTGTAGAACCACTGTAGTGAGATGGACTTTGTAATGGCTGATTTCAAATCACTGCTTCATAAAGCTTCGTGTTTTATGAATCAGTGTATCGAATCAGCGGCTCGGCCTGCCAAAGTCACATGATTTCAGCAGTTTGTCGGTTTGACACGTGATCCGAACCATGAATCAATACACTGATTCATAAGGCTCAGAGGCTTCAGAAAGAAGGTTTTGAAATTGCCCATCACTATATAAGTCGTTATTATATAGTGTAGGGTTTTTTTGAGCACAAAAATTATTCTTGTCACTTCATAAAATTATTGTAGAACCACTGTAGTGAGATGGGCTTTGTAATGACATTTTTAGTGCCTTTTATGGGTCTTGAGAGAGGAAATGACATTGGTGTCAATGAAGGCCTTTCTAAGCCATCGGATTTCAACAAAAATATCTTCATTTGTGTTCCGAAGATGAACGGAGGACTTACGGTTGTTGAATTACATGAGGGATTAATATAAGTTAAAGGTCCCGTTCTTCGCGATTCCATCTTTCAAACTTTAGTTAGGGTGTAATGTTGCTGTTGGAGCATAAATAATACCTGTAAAATTATAAAGCTCAAAGTTCAATGCCAAGTGAGATATTTTATTTAACAGAAGTTCCCTTTCAAAGCATACAAGCCTAATCAGTTATACAACCAAGGTGACTTTTTTCAGAATCATTAAAATAATCCTTCTGACCTAAAACAGTAGTGTGTGCCCAGTTTTAGAAAATTAAAAATGTTTAAGAATACTCTGTACTTCTTACCATTGCATTAATCACTTCTGCAACTGTCCCCTGCATGATATTCATCCAAAGTTTTATCACGAAGGAGCCATGCAAATTGTTCTTTTATGGATGTCACCTTGAGAAACAATTGCCTTCCGAATAGGGCTTTATATGCTGTTGTTTGTTTAAACTTTCCATGATTAAAACATTTTAAATCTTATTAACATGTTTATGTTTTTTTTAATTAGTTTAATATACATAAAACAGTTTTATATATTGCACAAACCTTTTCTCATCTATACCGTAGCGGTCATTTTGGAGCAGTTTTCAGTACGGGGCTTGATAATGTCACCACTTGTAATGCCCTGCGTGGGGTGTTCAATAACCCGTTTGGATCTCAGCCAGAGAATGTGCGTGTAGAGAACATCTGGTGTGTGAGGAGATATCATAAAGCAACTACAGTTGCTCTTTTAATCACTTTCACTTAATAAAAGAGTGATGGTCTCCTGCAGGGCTGGGCCTCACACATCACAAATGGAATATTTGCACACACGCACACACGTCGGATAACTCCTTAACTCACCAGCAGGTTGCCATCCTTCTCTGCTAGCCCACCAGCACTTTCTGTTTTCAATACTTTTTCTCTCACTTCTCAGGTTGTGTTACAGATTCACAGCACATCCCGTCTGGCCGTTTTCTTTTGCAATGTATACACCTCAAGTATGTGGTGTTCATAGAAAGTTAACTTTAAAAAAATATATATATTAACTAATACGTTCGTTAAAAAAAAGATAAATATATATATATATATATATATATATATATATATATATATATATATATATATATATATATATATATATATATATATATACAGGGAGTGCAGAATTATTAGGCAAGTTGTATTTTTGAGGATTAATTTTATTATTGAACAACAACCATGTTCTCAATGAACACAAAAAACTCATTAATATCAAAGCTGAATATTTTTGGAAGTTTTAGTTTTAGCTATTTTAGGGGAATATCTGTGTGTGCAGGTGACTATTACTGGGCATAATTATTAGGCAACTTAACAAAAAACAAATTTATACCCATTTCAATTATTTATTTTTACCAGTGAAACCAATATAACATCTCAACATTCACAAATATACATTTCTGACATTCAAAAACCAAACAAAAACAAATCAGTGACCAATAGCCACCTTTCTTTGCAAGGACACTCAAAGCCTGCCATCCATGGATTCTGTCAGTGTTTTGATCTGTTCACCATCAACATTGCGTGCAGCAGCAACCACAGCCTCCCAGACACTGTTCAGAGAGGTGTACTGTTTCCCCTCCTTGTAAATCGCACATTTGATGATGGACCACAGGTTCTCAATGGGGTTCAGATCAGGAGAACAAGGAGGCCATATCATTAGATTTTCTTCTTTTATACCCTTTCTTGCCAGCCACGCTGTGGAGTACTTGGACACGTGTGATGGAGCATTGTCCTGCATGAAAATCATGTTTTTCTTGAAGGATGCAGACTTCTTCCTGTACCACTGCTTGAAGAAGGTGTCTTCCAGAAACTGGCAGTAGGACTGGGAGTTGAGCTTGACTCCATCCTCAACCCGAAAAGGCCCCACAAGCTCATCTTTGATGATACCAGCCCAAACCAGTACTCCACCTCCACCTTGCTGGCGTCTGAGTCGGACTGGAGCTCTCTGCCAATCCAGCCACGGGCCCATCCATCTGGCCCATCAAGACTCACTGTCATTTCATCAGTCCATAAAACCTTAGAAAAAAAAATCAGTCTTGAGATATTTCTTGGCCCAGTCTTGATGTTTCAGCTTGTGTGTCTTGTTCAGTGGTGGTCAACTTTCTGCCTTTCTTACCTTGGCCATGCCTCTGAGTATTGCACACCTTGTGCTTTTGGGCACTCCAGTGATGTTGCAGCTCTGAAATATGGCCAAACTGGTGGCAAGTGGCATCTTGGCAGCTGCACACTTGACTTTTCTCAGTTCACGGGCAGTTATTTTGCGCCTTGGTTTTTCCACACGCTTCTTGCGACCCTGTTGACTATTTTGAATGAAACGCTTGATTGTTCGATGATCACGCTTCAGAAGCTTGGCTATTTTAAGACTGCTGCATCCCTCTGCAATATATCTCACTATTTTAGACTTTTCTGAGCCTGGTAAGTCCTTCTTTTGACCCATTTTGCCAAAGGAAAGGAAGTTGCCTAATAATTATGCACACCTGATATAGGGTGTTGATGTCATTAGACCACACCCCTTCTCATTACAGAGATGCACATCACCTAATATGCTTAACTGGTAGTAGGCTTTCCAGCCTTTACAGCATGGAGTAAGACAACATGCATAATGAGGATGATGTGTTCAAAATACATATATATATATATATATATATATATATATATATATATATATATATACCTTTTTTTTTTTTTTTTTACAAGGAGCCGGGCCGTCTGAGGGAGTCGCCTGTCAATTGCGTCATTTTTGCTTTACCCTCGGTTTCCGATTTTATTTGGCAGAAGCGCTTTACTCTTAGCAGTGTAAACAAGTATCACAGCAGCCGCAGAGTGAACGCACAGAGTAACGTCATAACATCATTTTAAACACACTTAAATGTATCTAATGTGATAAACAAAGCTGCGTTACCTCATACTCCTGAAAAGTGGAAATGACTGTGTCCCGTCATAATAAAAGTCCTGTTGCTCGCGAGCTGTGTGTCGCTTAACAATCGCTCCAGCGGCCTTGCTCAGCACAACAAAACTCGGTCCTGCTCTGCTTCATACTACAGTAACGTTAATAATCACATTCATGAACATGAGTCCTATCCCGATTCTTTTCCACCAGCTGTGAGGTGAAGACCACATATCCCAAGATTCTGCACTCAAACTTGGCATCATCAAACTACCTTTACAAACTACCCTCTAGCGGACGGAAAAATTACATAGTGCAGATTTAATAAAAAAAAACATTGCAAAAATGTTTTGTAAATTAATGTCTTGACATGGACTCATACATACTATACTTAGAATTACTTATTTAATATTAATATTATATTGATATTAACGGCTGAAAATGCCAGGCACTCTGCTGTAAACGCCTATCGTTTTATCGTATTGTTATTTTTTTTTAGTTGAAACACTTTGCTTGCTATGATATAGAATAACCACAGAAGTGTTACTAGCATCTGGTCTTATGGATAGTTTGTTTCTGTATTGTTTCTATATAAAAATGTTGCTCTTTTTTAATTTTAATTTTTTTCCCCTGTTAACTTATTATGCTTGTTTTTGTCACCTGTTGCCGCTGAATAAGTGGCAGAATGTGGCGGTTGGTCTTTGTGCTATTTGTCCCGCCCCTCCTCCACTGTGATTGGGCGGCTGGGTAAAAAGTGACAGTGATGACAGTGCTTTGCTTACTTACTTACTGCCCATTATGCCTCTGGCATGTAGGGCAGCAACGAAAGTTCTCCACTCTGGACGATTCTGGGCTTTTTTATGGACATCTCCCCATGTCAGGTTCATAGATTTAATTTCTTCCTCTACTGTGCGACGCCAGGTGACCTTGGGTCGTCCTCTCTTCTCAAAACATGCCCAATCCAGTTCCAGCGCCTCTTTGTTATGATGCTATCTATGCTGTCTTGTTGACATCTTGTTAAAAGATCTTCATTTGCTATCTTGCTTGGCCAAAAAATCCGACAGATTCTTCTCAGACTCTTTGTGTGGAAGACTGATAGTTGGCGTATGTCATCTGCTGTCATTCTCCAACATTCTGTGCCGTACAGTAGGGTGGATAGAACACAGCTCTGATATAATTTGATGACAGTGCTGTGCTTTACCCAAATTTGAACATTCTTCATTGCTCACTGATCAGTAAAAAAAAAGCTGTGAAATAGTGGTTCAGCACCTTGTCATGCTGCTGCCGTTTTAAAAATGCGGTGCTCCCATTGAAAACTATTGGAAAAAATATGCTAGCCTCAGGAAAAAACACTTTGGTGGACACATGGCCTTAATGAAATTGCCATTTCTTGGTTCAGAAACTTTTTTTTTTGTTGCAGTGTACGATTTTCCTCTGCACATTTTAGCCTGGGCTTCAAAGAGACAAATGCAGTATGTTCTCTTAGTGTGCAAGTGCTTTAATGCTGCTCATTTTGGTCTTTGCGCACACACACACACACGCTTCAACAACTTCCATCCAGTGTCTGTATCATGTGCGCTGTCCCCCATTATCCAGCCTCACCGTGTCTCTAGAAGAGGCCATCAACACCAGTGCCTGAATGAGAGACAGGTAGAGATGTATCCAGTTAAGGCCCTCCAGCATCTTGTGGTTTTCATTTAAACACAGCTTTTAGCTTTAACAGGTAGCTCTTTCTCTATCCTCTCCATCCTTTTTGTTTCCATCCTTTGGTTTCTCATGCCGTGAAGTTGTAAAAAACAAAAAACCAGCATGGAAGATCAGACCAAAATACCCCTAGGATGGTTGTAATCTCCGAAAGACATTTACAAGTTTTGTCTGAGACACTCTGTAGCAAGTAAACAAGGCATCTCCACCTGTATAGTGTGTTTCGTTAAGTATGAATTAAGATCTTTGGTAAATTGATATGTCACTCAGAACGCCACGTTCTGACTCAATGGGTCATTGGCCTGGATAAGTTGCAGCTAGAGTTTATGCCTATAATTTAAAGTCTGAATATGTGTGACTACATCATGATTTCTAATGTCAGACTTTGCATGTTTTTTCCACAGCAACAAGAGCAGGACCCCACTAACTTGTACATCTCGAACCTTCCGGTTTCAATGGATGAACAAGAGCTGGAGAACATGCTGAAGCCTTTTGGACATGTCATCTCCACACGGATACTCAGAGACGCCAACGGGGTCAGTCGAGGGGTCGGTTTTGCCAGGTAACCTTGACAACCAACACTCTCTAGGGCTTTTCACTCTTGAAATACTTAGCCCTGGATCATTCTAATTCCCTGGGAAACTTTTTTTAGTAAGAAAAATATCCATATTTAATGTAAAGTAAAATAACTTGTTTCCGGCAGGCCACCTTCCGTATTCAGCTTATGAAAAAAGCGTAACTGTGATGACGAAGACATCAGACATGAGGATTTTGAACTGAGAGAGGCATTACACTTCCTTTGCAAGTTGAATACAAAAGGCGGTCTGCCGGAAACTAGATATTTTATTTAATAAAGTTTTAAATATGGATATTTTTCTTACACAAACCTATTGATTCACTTCAGAAGGCCTTTATTAACCCCCCAGAGCCATATGGATTACTTTTATAATGGATGGGTACACTTTTTTTTGGATTAACCAGGACATTTTTTTAATATAACTCCGACTGTATTCGTCTGAAAGAAGAATGTCATATACACCAAGGATGGCTTGAGAGTGCATAAATTATGGATATTTTTATTTTTGGGTGAACTATCCCTTTAAGTGTGAAAAGATCTTCTGTGGGGTATGCAAGGCCAGACAGAGCGTTTGTTCAAGAGGGCACATATAAAAACATCCCTTAGTTTCTTTCTTTTCCTGCTTTTTTCCTCCTTCTCTTGTGTGGCGCGTGTGGGGTGGGTTGGCTGGTTTTCAGGGTCACTGGCTGTGTAAGAGATCCCAGCAGAGGGATGTGTGTGTATATGTGTGTGTCTACAATTGTGCCAGTCAGGCAATTAGCCGTTCAGCCATGATTGGGTGAGCAGAGCTGAATGGGGCCGCACAGAGGAGAGAAGCCACTCCAGAGAGCACAGACTAAATCAAGACTCCCAGCAGCCCGAAACAAACACTATATAACACCCCTGTCGCTCTTTATTTTCCCTCTCTCACGCTTTCTATCCCTCTCCTTTCATTCTTTATAATTAACATATAAGGATATTTCTTCAAATACAATTTAAATGTCCCTGGGGTTAAAACTAATTGATTGAAACTATTGAAACTATTATATGAAGATCACATTAAAACCAGGAACTTTGCCTTCATAGTTTTTTTTTTTTTTTTTGGCTTATGTTTACATTTAAATATTTATCAATTTTGTTGGTTCACCTTTGACTTATGCCCAGTACACATTATATGATTTTGGGTTGTCCCAGACAAAAGATCCCCAATCGTGGGGATTTCTGTGGTTGTGGCTCCTAAAAGGTGGTCCTATGTCGTATAGTGGAAGGGGTTCAAAGACAGCCGTTGTTACGGTCTTGTGACCAAAGATAGCCTGCGATAATTTTCTGACAGTGTCAGAAATTTAGCATGATCATGGCCTACGTCTACTGACTAATAATAGTAGACTAATACGTCTACTAGCCAATAAAAATACAAATGATATATTGATTAATGCGACATGGAGCTAAAACTCAAAGGGTAACACAGTTTCACACACAGTTTCTGCACACACATATTATATCGTGTTAATCTGGAGTACCCATAGAGTAGTACTGCATTCTTCATATTTCCGAATAATCTTTAGTTTTATAATTTTTATAAAAGACAGATACGCTCTACCAATTATTTTCGAAAACTTGTGGAGGCATGCAGTGGGTGAAGCTAAAGAGTCACAAGCACACACACACACACAATAGATCATGACATTATTCCTGGATAACTTTCGATTCACTATATATTCGTAGTCTTTACATTATATGCACTTACGTGCCGATTGCCAACAAAACAGACCTTTTTTTGACATGTTTCACTCACTGCCTGAACAAACGAAACAAACACAAGCTTGCAGAACTCTGTTGCTGCTCCAGAAAAACAAACTGCATCCACTGTTTCTTTAACGCTGGGTTATTTGGGAAGCTGAACAAGGTTATCTTTTCCTCACAACCAAAAACACTTCTTTAGTAACCTTGTTGATTCCATGGTCTAAAAAAAAAACTCGCTCTGGCTGATCTCATCCGGGAGAAGTGCCCATACAAGGAATTCCGCCCTTTATGACATCATACAGGGCCATACTCAGAAAATCTTTTGGAAACTTGTTAGAATCCTGAAGGAGTGTATTTGGCACATACTCATTTATACGTCCAACAAATCTTTTTAAATTGTGCCCATGTTTAGCATTAGACTCCAAATATGTAACAGTGTAATTAAGTCATAATGCATGAAATAACATTACATACAAAAAAACTACATACCTCAAGCTCCATTTGCAAAATTGGCATGCCAAGTGGGCCACTTTTCCCTAGCCATGACTGCCTCCATATTCTCTTCTTTCGCTTCCCCCTCTTTTTTTCAGCACACATAAAAACCACAATTGGCAATTGTGTGATTCATCTTGCTCTGTCTGCCACTAGCGCATGGTGATGACGTTTCATTCTTCTATACTAACTTGCGTTATTTTTTAGATCAATGTTGTACAGTGTAATTTGTAATGACCTTATAGGGTTTCCGAAATCGCGGTCTTTAGCAGGCATTAGACACTGATCTTCAATCTTAAACAAAGTGAAATTCTGTACAGAAATATTAAATCTACACTGTGTAACTTTTTTAGTTTATTCTTAGCTAAAAACACTTAGTTCTTTCAAAAATATGTGCTCATTAATGTATATTTACTTCTTTCAAGCAATAAAGTATTCTTGTAAGTTTATAATATGCCATTGAAAATACATACGGGTGAGGGGTTCGAATGCTGGGTGCTTTGTTGCTCCTCCATTTTGAAAGTACATTAGCCAAAGAGGGACATACCCATAAATTCAAGCTTCACCTTTCGTGTTTTAACACACGATGGCACGGTGTCAAATGTGAAGAGGGGGATTGCCATGTTAATCTTGGACTAAATCGGCCACCGTATGAGTTAAAACGAAATCAGAATTGAGGGGAACAAAAACTAATATTCACTGGATGGTCATATACCTTTTCACTTCTAGATGGGGGAAAATATCACACAGTGTAGCTTTAATTATTGATTTTTATATTCTTGAAATATTGGATTTATTTATTTTATTTCTAAATATTGTGGAAATTAAATGTGTTGATTCAGAAACATGACGGCTGATTCGTAAAAAAAAAAAGTGTATATATATATATATATATATATATATATATATATATATATATATATATATATATATATATATATATATATATATGCCCACTGTTTGTCATTGTTATCAACAAATTAAACTGGTAACTGGTGAGAGAATGAAAAATGTGTTTTAATAGAGATTTTTCTAAATGTCCACAGGGCCAAAAATATCCATACTTGAGTTTCAAATTGCTAAATCTGTTCAATGTTTTCACTGCAGTCATGACCAATGACTTTAATTCTGCCTCATGCTGTGTGTTTTTTTTTGTTCCTCTTTCTGTCACAGAATGGAGTCCACTGAGAAATGTGATGTGGTGATTCAACATTTTAATGGAAAGTTCCTCAAAACCCCACCAGGAGTACCAGGCAAGTGTCAAAAATACAGTTTGTTCTAACAACACTGCGTCCTAACCAGGTGCAAAGCGATCAAGTGTCAATCAACAGGATGTTCTGTTTCTGTTGCCCACTTGGTGTCTGTTTTCACATCTTCATCCACAGGAAAATCTCATTGCTCTGAGGTCCCTCTCCATACAGCTGTATATTAACTGAATAATTCAGCCAAAAATGACAGTTCTGCCATCGTCTACTCTCACTTACATTGTTTCAAACCCATATGTTTTTGTGAGTGAATGACAGAAATCTCGTTTTTTTTTTTATGAACGGTGCCTTTAAAGATTAAATATTTTCTGATTTCCTGATTTTGACAGCATAATTACACCTGTATAGCTTACTGTGTCTAGCTTTAGATACTAAACCCCCGAGTTCATTTGTGATCCAAACCTCTATGGCGTGAGGAATTACACGTCCCCCCACTTTGAGTCGCTCTGCTCATCAGCTTCATATGACAGGATCTGATTTATAGGTTGATTAAGGTTTAATTTAAGTCTGGTGTGCCAGTAGAAAACAGTTCCCACAGGGCAGCAGAATGTGCTGCATTTACTAGCGACAAACATTTATACTGAAGACAGCATTTAGAATACATTGAACTTGCATTACGTTACGTATTTAAGAGTGAAACAGAATATTAGTGAGATATGATGAAGGGGGGACTTGATTTTATCTATCCGCATTTAATTGGATTGGGAAAAGGATGTTATTGGTTAACATTCATTTGTGGACTAATTAAAAAATAATTTCAAAGGCCAAATGCGTTATTAGATTTAGCATTTGTTGCATAATGTTGGTTACAACATTTTTTCCACCTGTCCTTTTTTCTTAAAAAAAAAAGAAGAAAAAAAAGAAGCAAAATCTTTGATCTAGGCGCACCTTAAATGTTAAAATACTCACTGTTTTAAAGGTATAGCCTATATAGTCATAACTTAATGCCATGGCAACATAATGTTGTGAACAATAAAACAGATTTAAAGACACAATACACTCTAAAAAATACTGGGTTAAAAACAACACAAGTTGGGTTGAAAATGAACAAACCCAGAAATTGGGTTGTTTGAATGGGTCCAATCATTGGGTTCAAACAACTCAATTTCTGGGTTTGTCCATTTTCAACTCAACTTGGGTTGTTTTGAACCCAGCATTTTTTAGAGTGTATGTAATTTGTCAGAGGTCGCTTATTCAAAACTAAGGCGTGGCTTAATGACTCCTGGATTTCGCGGAGCTTTTACATTGCCGCAGACGACCGCTTCCTTTTTATAGTCATGCATATGCAGCACCGTGTTATCATATTAGATATATTATTTGAGCATGTTGAAAGCTATGTTATAACACTCCTCTGTGTGTTTGCTCGGTGGCTGGGACACTGCAATAAGCTAGATCGATATTAGGCATTATAAAACGTTACTCGTGGTAAATCATGAAAACGAGATTTAAACACATAAGACTAAATCTGTTGAGCTATATAACAGTGATTAGTTTTCGATTATTGTATCCAGACAGTTGCACATCTGTCTAATATAAAACACGTAATATATATAAACGTTTATTTGGCGTATCCATGGTTTCTACGAAATAAAAAACAAAAGGTTTCCACAGAAACTGAGTGTAACACGGGGTCATTGACAGGCGACGCATGGACACAAATAGCTTATTTCTCTTGATTTAAACATTCTTGGAAACATTTAGGCTTTTATAAGTACACAAGTCAACCACATATATAACATTGTTGTAGTGTTTGTTTGGATATTTGAATCCAAAAATCTTATTGTGCATACAGCTTAAATAATACAAATTGATGAATTAATGTGTGCATTAATCAAATTAAAAAGCTTCACATTTCTATTTGATGTCCTCCAAAATCGGCCCCACTTTGAGTGTAATTCCATTTTTGCTTATTTAAAAAAAAATTAGGGGGAAATAATTAAAAAGTAGCCTATTTTCCACGGTAATAAACGTTATACTACAAATGCTGTCGATTGAGCTCGTTTTGTATTCAACTCAGATTTTTTTTCTTTTAAGTAATAAACACTCAACAGACAAGCACAAAACGACCAGAGGCATTTATTAAGAAAGTAAATTCTGATTTCATGTCGCCTTTAAAAGTGACAAACGCTTTATATCACAGACAGCCACACAAATAATGTGTAAACAGTGTTGTTTAATGGGGTAGTTTTGCAAAGCTCAGGGTATTTTCCTCAGTAATGTGCTTGGTGTTTGTTCCCCTGCTGTTGCGGAGCGGTCTTGTTTCCTTCAGAGAGAGAAAAGGTGAGCACAAGCAACAGAAACAGAGCTGGAGAGGTTAAGGTGGATGAGAGAGAGAATATGTGAGTCCTGTTGGATGCAGTATGTACGTGTGTATGTGTGTATCTGTCTGTTTTCTGTTTGAAGGAGACATAGGCAGAGGGCTTGGGGGGGGTGGGGGTGTAAAAGCAACTGACAAGACATAGAGAGAATAGGAAGAGAGAGATTGGAGAGGGCAGACCGCAACTCTGGCAGTTGCTGTGTGATTTGTGGGGTGTAGCGTGCAGCTCGGTGTCAGACCCAAAGACATAGGGATGATGGATGACTTCATCTATACCTCTCTCTCTCTCTTAAAGTCTTTCTATCTCTTTGTCTTTTTTCAGTACTAACAGACTCCTGACCAACTTGGTCTTTACCTTTACACTGTGTATTAACCTGGTGCAATGTGATAAAGCGACAAGTGATAAAAATGTACCTTACCAGCTGCGACCGTGACAAGCAATAAGCATTTTTTCAGTCACTTGGTTTCTATTTCTGCAGCGTTTTGCTGGCTTCACATACAGTGTAATGGCATCTCATTGATCTAAAAGTTTGGGGTCTGTAAGGATTTTTGTATGTTTTTGAAAGATGTCTCAAAACCGTTCCGCTTGCTACTACTAACATTAAATCGCATACGTTAGTCCATACACCAAATTATGTCCTCATAAACCACGAGTAAACACACATATGTTGTAAAACTAGCGCTTGAAAAGTCGCTTAGCAAGTATACACGTTGCAGTTACAGTACTGTTTAATGTTTTATGTTTAATTTCAGTCTCTAAATCTGATTCATGATCATATACAGTACAAGCCAAAAGTTTGGACACATTACTATTTGTAATGTTTTTGAAAGAAGTTTCTTCTGCTCATCAAGCCCGCATTTATTTAATCAAAAATACAGAAAAAAAAGTAATATTGTGATATATTATTACTATTTCAAATTTTTGGTTTTCAATTTATTATACTTTAAAGGCACAATATGTAATGTTTCAGCATTAAAAATATAAAAGATCACTATATCTATGTTATATATTTTTTAAAGTTGTGTGTTTACATTATCCCGACAGTTCCAATTAACTTCTAAATCCAGAGAAATTAATATTTTAATTCGAAGACACGGACCGTGTCTTTATTTCCGTTATGTCGCCCGTCTTTCACGTCATATCCACGTTTGCGTCTTGCTTCCTGCGGAACCGCCAAACTCAAAGAGGAACACTGACAGTATAAGGGGAACACCCGTATAAAAAAGTCTGTATGATAATGGATCGTGACTACTCTTTGCCTGTACGTTTTGCCAGCTCAACAAAGCGCAAACGTACGGGTGAAAAAAAAATGACCCGAGAAGATTTTGGGACAGTAGAAGAAGCAAGAGACGTGTAAACCTTGGAGAAGCCTTTGAAAGATGGCGAAATCTTCGTGACAAGCTCGGACTGCAGAGAGATATGCTGATCTCGCTTTCGTTTTAATAAACAGGTAATTTAAGTAACCATTCAGCTAACATAATAATCATATAATCATAACATGCTGTATGTTTGCATATTGCATAGCGATCTTGACCACATTGAGACGCGTTTAGCTGAATACGTATACATTTTGTATTGTATCGGCTTTTCAAACAGGCGGATTCTGTGTTTTTGGAGACTGAAACTGAGACTTTTTAAAACTGATTCAAAAGTATATTTATATCCGTATATTTGGTGACACGATGATGTCATGTGTAAAACGCAGATGGACGAGCTATTATTGGTTTTATATGTAGCTGGAGAAAGTAACGTTAGCTTCATAAGGTAATATGCCACTATCTTGGTCAATTAATATAAGGTGACCGTCACTTTTATCATATGTTAATACTAGCTACATATAATATCGATTTAATAATGATCTACTTATTCATATATCTCTGAGTTCCAAAATAAATGTTTATTAGAATGATTGATGAACGTGGGGAGCGACACAGCGCGTGTTCCAATGAACAACGTATTGCTGGTCCTGGTTCTCTGATTTACTATGTTTTATGTTGGTAATGATAAACTAAATTGAAATTTATTTCCTTATTGAACAGTTGATATACGGAATGTTCGACAATCGCGGATGCCATGTCAACATATCTATAATTTGAGTAACTCAAATTATGATGCACGGTTAATATGTCAACATAGCCTACCAACTTATAGGTGTGTTGACATAGCGACCGCCCGCACAACATTCTGTCTCACACATTAGCTAACGTTACTGATAAGTTTGTTAAGTAACGGTTGCTCGCTGCTATTTCATTAGATTGACATTATATAAAGTGAAAAGCCGTAACTAAACTTAACAATAATAGAGATGTAATATAACAATTACCTTGTCAGTGAACATGTTTTCTGCTGGAGATGCCAGATTCGCTGGTTGACAGTGACAATGACAACAACTCCCATGAGCCCACGCACTTTCCCGACGTCATCAAAGTACGTCTGTTGTTATTATTTTGAATGAGTGACCCCTAGTGGCCAAAAGTTGCATACTGCACGTTTAAATGATCATTTATTTCTGTGATGCAAAGTTGAATTTTCAGGATCATTACTCCAGTCTTCAGTGTCACATGATCCTTCAGAAATCATTCTAATGTACTGATTCATTTTCAAAGTTGGAAACAGTTCTGATGCTTAATATTTTTTCATAACCTGTGATACTTTTTTTAATAATACTTTGATGAATAAAAAGTAAAAAAAAAAAAAAAAAAAAAAAATGTTTTAAATGCAAAAGAAGCAAATGTTTTAAAAATAGAAATCTTTTGCACTACTGATCAGTAATTTGGAGTCAGTCTTTTTCTTTTTTTTTTCATCAAGGATGTGTTAAATTGATAAAAATTGATAGTAAAGGAGATTTATATTATTTGAAAATATGTTTTTATTTTGAATAAATGCAGTTCTTTTGAACCTTTTATTCATCAAATACATTAGGCAGCAGAAGTGTTTCCAACACTCATAATAAATCAGAATGTTAGAATGATTTCTGAAGGATCATGTGACACTGAAGACTGGAGTAATGATCCTGAAAATTCAGCTTTGCATCACAGAAATAAATGAAAATTTTAAGTATAATAAATTGAAAACTAAATATTTGAAATTGTAATAATATATCACAACATTAAAAAAAAAAAGTTCTGTATTTTTGATCAAATAAATGCGGGCTTGATGAGCAGAACAAACTTCTTTCAAAAACATTACAAATAGTAATGTGTCCAAACGTTTCTTTAGCTCCACCCACACGATATGCCTCCAGCCATTGGGATTTTTCTCGGAAAGACTCGGTACAGCCTATCATTCTTTTATAAATATAATAAAACTAAAGACTTTTCTGAGATATGAAGGATGCAACACTACTCTATAGGCACTCAAGATTGACATGAGATTGACTGAAACTAGTGTCTCTCCCCTCCCTTTAAGACTAGTCATCATTTGAGGGGGAACTCAGGGGGTTTATTAGATCAGAAAATTCATCAAAATGATTAGACAAAAAAAAAAAAAAAAAAATCTAATTTGCAAATCAAATATCCTTACATCTTTCAAGAACATTAGAAGAGTGAAGACCTGTAACAATTTTACTGACATAAAATAATCTTTTGGCTTAAGACTACAAATATAGAGCGGATAAGTAACGTGTACTCCTTTTACGATGCTTTTATGGTGCTTTTATTTTGTCCTTTTGGTTGCCATCCACACAAAACCGCAATCTGACGCTCTTCATACCTTTTCCGTTTGTGTTTGTTGGAAGAAAGAAAGTCATACAGGTTGGGAACAACATGGGAAAGAGTAAACAGAAGTGTAATTTTAGGGTGAACTATCCCTTTAAAAAGCTTCTTTTAAGAAATGTAATGCAGAGAGTGAGAATTAGGTGACACCGTGCACTTTAAAGTCAGGAAAATTGCTACAATCTTTGCCAGCCTTCTGATAATGCATTCAGCCCTGAAAAGGAGCCATGCATGTATTGATATCCAGGTTTAAAGCTCAAAAATAGCACCTCATCGATTTTCTCTCCCTCCCGTCCTTCTTTTTCCATCTTTCTATCTCTCTCTCTCTCTCTATCTAGTAAGTGGATCATACGAGCCTGTGGAATAACTGTTTTGCACAAGTGGCTCCTCTTGAATCTTACTGTGCGCTGAAGATTCTCCCAAACAGGTGTAGCAATAATGAAACACCAGACATAAGAGATCCAATCTGCTGTATGCGTTTACAGAAAAGCGTTACGCACATACATCGCACCCATGCTTCTTACACAGATTGATTATTGAAATGAATGTTTTATTTGAGAGAGAGAAAGGAAAAGAAAAGGAGCTCTTTGCCTCTTAAAATGATAGTTCACCCTCAAATAAAAGCTCTTTCCTCATTTACTCACCCGTATAGCTTTAATGAAGCACTTGCTGTCACTTGTTCAGTCGTTCTCCTCGTCTCTCTCGTCTCCATCTGCTGTAGGTGTGTGTTTGCTCGCGTGTTGTCCTGATCCAGCTTACTCAGGCTTTTCTAACAGGCCACAACGGGGCCATCAGGCCTGCATGCTCTCATAATTACACAGGCTCTTAGGCAACATGCTGATGCTGGGGTAGATAATGATGACGACCATGTAATGCCGTGACCCCTCCATCACGCACAAGCTCCCTGTCATGGGACGTCCAGCGCTTCTTTCCGTTCTGCTGATCTTCCACAAGGCCAGCTCAAGCCTGTAGGCTCTGTCAGATCTAGGAGTGCGTTTCAGGCAATTTGGCCGGCACCTGAATTCAACCTTAATCCGCTCCCCCCACCTACCTCCCTCCCTTCATCTCTTCATCTCTCCCTATTCATGAGCAGAGTGGCCTAAGGGAAGTCTTAATGGTGTGGGTATGGGAATCACACCATGGATTTGCTGTCATAACACCACACACACACATATGCATTAATTCATGAACGTTTCAGTTGATGGTAATTGAAGGTAAAGCGAGAAAGGTTGTGACAGAGGCACAATTTCTCATTTGCTGTGGCAGAAGAATAACACTAATCTACCTGAAACTGAAGGGTAAAAAAACTGAAAGGGTACTGTGTATATGTAGCAAGGTCCAAGTTTGGCTGGTTAGTTTGGCCCTGTGATCCCCTGCTGGTTGATGACATAACTACACCATCTTGTGACAAAATAATTTTTCTAATTTTTTTTATACTTCATATATCACTAATATTGCAGTAATTTTTTGGGTAAAAATGTTTTACCAGTGCCATATATATATATATATATATATATATATATATATATATATATATATATATATATATATATATATATATATATATATATATATATATATATATATATATAATTTTTTAAAAACATGACATGGACATATGCTTTTTCCCCCTGTCTGCTGCCTCTGACATCACATTTCAGGATAGTTTCTAGTGAAGGACTTGGACTTGCATGTTTTTTTTTATTTGAATTGAATGTATTTTATTTAAACAAATGTTTTATTTGATCACATTTCTCCATTTAACAGAAGCTTTTATCCAAAGCGACTTAAAATGAGAAATACAACAAGCAATTTATCTTTTTAAAAATTAATTATTAATGAAAATAAATGTAAATATTTTTTAATATCTTGTTAAATTTGTTTATATATATATTATATATATATATATATATAATATTTAGTTAGTTTTTAATTAATTTATTTGTAACCTTTTTTATTAAGGCTTCAGTCTGTAGTTTCTAGTTTAATATAATTGTTATATACAGACGAATTAATGTGGTGAATTGCTACCTCTCATAGCTAGCACAAAATAAATGATGTTTACCATAATGCACATAGCAAAACAAGACAGGCAAACAAAGAAAACTCTGTGACTGTATGAATTAAACGTGTGCAACTGTTACAATTGAACCATTGAAATGTCTTAGTCCTGCCTGTCCAGGAGACAAAAAAGCATCTGGATCTGGATGTCTCTGCATCCGTTTTGAACCCCTTCAAGAACACAGAGTTCACGGCACCTTTCAAAAGCCCCTTTTATCCTTGTTTAAGCCACTCTGAAAGTCTGAAGTCTTTTGCATTTTACAATGGGTGAATCTCCAGTTGTCACTGGTGATTGTCGTTTTAACCTTTCTGGATCCGCCATAAAATTGAGAAGTTTAATTATATCAAGTGCTGTAAGAAAAGTTTATACATCTCCACCTTCAGTATTCTCATATGCAGCATAGACTACTAGCTGGGACACCTTCTTTATGTGTACAGAATGTAATGACGCAAAGATATGCTTGAATTTCCCGCAGAAATCCACCAGTACCACTGGAATTAAAAACATTATTACAAGCTTACCTTTGTAAATCCAGCTAAGGTAAGCAGAAAGTTTGAACACTGGCTGGTTATTTGCTCAATTTTATTTTGGATAATTTTTAATCCAAAAAAAGTTACAGATTGCAACTTTAGCAGGCAGCCAGGGTCTTGTGTATGTTTTTTTCCACAGGCTGATCAGTAAAGTGACTGGTTAAAGTGCTGTGTATGTGTGTGTTAGCTGTGACTGAGAGAAAATGAAGGCTTGTACTGAAGTGCTTACAAGCCCACTGACAGTGAGCCGAGAGAGCGAGAGAGGGAGTACTTACACCCCACTGTCTGTGCTGATGGAAGGGGAGGCTAAATTATAGGGTGTGTGTGTGTGTGTGTGTGTGTGTGTGTGTGTGTGTGTGTGTGTGTGTGTGTGTGTGTGTGTGTGTGTGTGTGTGTGTGTGTGTGTGTGTGTGTGTGTGTGTGTGTGTGTGTGTGTGTGTGTGAGAGAGAGAGAGAGAGAGAGAGAGCGCATCGGGGTGACCCATCAAATTTGGTTCCACTCGACTCGACTAATGCCTGCGAGACTGGGAAATAGAGTTGCCACAGAGTGATACATGATTTGTTTGATTGTAGTGTGTGTCTCAGTAGTGTGGCCAGTGAGACCTAGTTAAAAAGGGTAAAGCTTAATTATTTTAAAAAACAAGGTTTTTTTTTTTTATGGCTATCAAAGATGCTCTTTTGCAGCCAGATGGTGTAGTTACGGCATCCACCAGCAGGGGCTGACCGGACTATGTTACCCAGCCAAACCACAAGACAACCATATTCCTTAATCTATCACAAAGCACTCTGTGAAACGGCCTGTTTATATACCACACTGTAAAAGTGAAATGTAAGATATCACGCCCCCTTCCAGATAAATCTTCGATGATCTGGTGTGACATGTTACTTTTGGAACATTCTTGTTTCAGTTCTAGCAGTGTTTGTGTTCCAGTGGTGAGGTCATAATGGAAGGGGCTCAGGTAAGCGTTTGGCAGGCCGAGGGTGAGGTGTGGAGGGCTCTGGAACATTCTGATGTATTAATGAGCACTGAGCTGGCTTCTGACTGACGTCTTCTGTTTGGATAGTTTCGTCTTAGGCTTCAGACAAGGCGCTCACACGCTATGTGTGGGAGAGAGAGGGAGAAATTCTATAAAGGACGTGCTAATGAAGCTGTTTATTTTCCCAGGACTTACTGGAGAACATAATGGGCACTGGCGCATATCGTTCTCTCACATTCTATGTGTACCTCTTTCTCTCTGATTTTGTCTTTCTTTCCTCCTTTTGATGTGTTCTCTCACTCTCTATATTTAGTGGCGCTTGCTAAGGCAAGCATCAGTATTATTTTTGCTTGTACTTTTTATTGGATAATTCTCTTTTTCTCACACAAAGAAGAAAGTGTTTTTTTGGAAAGCTGAATAAATACATTTCCATTGATGTATGATGTGCTAGGATATTATTTAGCTCAGATGCAACGATTTGAAAGTCTGGAATCTGAGGGTGCAAAAACATCCTAAATATAGAAAAATTCGCCTTAGCAATGCATATTACTAATAATAATACTTTTTAAATATTTATATGGTAGATTTACAAAATAAATACATTTACAAAATATCTTCATGGAACATACATTTTGATTTTTGTCATAAAATAATAATTTTAGATAATTTTGACCCATACAATGTATTGTTGGCTATTGCCACAGATATTTTTTGTGGTCCAGGGTCACATATGGCTTTACTGCCGCTTTTGATTAATTTAATGCATCCATGCTGAATAAAAGTATTAATTTCTTTAAAAGAAAACATACTAACCCCAACATTTTGTACAGTAGTGTAATTTACTGTAAAATGTGCTGAATAATACTGCATCAAACTATTTAGTATAACGTAAAATAAAATATTAAGTTTTGAATTCATTAAATTTAACTATAAACATTTTTGTCACCATATTTTGACTTGCATTACTTGCCTTGCGAAAGTATTCAACCCCCTTGAACTTTGCAAACTTTTTGCCACATTTCAGGCTTCAAACATAAAGATATTAAACTGTAATTTTTTTTGTTAAGAATCAACAACAAGTGGGACACAATCATGAAGTGGGATGAAATGTATTAGATATTTCAAACTTTTTTAACAAATCAAAAACTGAAAAATTGGCTGTGCAAAATGATTCGGCCCCTTTACCTTCAGTGCAGCAAACTCTCTCCAGAAGTTCAGTGAGGATCTCTGAATGATCCAATGTTGGCCTAAATGACTAATGATGATAAATAGAATCCACCTGTGTGTAATCAAGTCTCCGTATAAATGCACCTGCACTGTGATAGTCTCAGAGGTCCGTTTAAAGCGCAGAGAGCATCATGAAGAACAAGGAACACAACAGGCAGGTCCGAGATACTGTTGTGGAGAAGTTTAAGAAGCCGGATTTGGATACAAAAAGATTTCTCAAGCTTTAAACATCCCAAGGAGCACTGTGTGAGCAATAATATTGAAATGGAAGGAGTATCAGAACACTGCAAATCTACCAAGACCTGGCCGTCCCTCTAAACTTTCAGCTCATACAAGGAGAAGACTGATCAGAGATGCAGCCAAGAGGCCCATGATCACTCTGGATGAACTGCAGAGATCTACAGCTGAGGTGGGAGACTCTGTCCATAGGACAGCAATCAGTCGTATACTGCACAAATCTGGCCTTTATGGAAGAGTGGCAAGAAGAAAGAAATTTCTTAAAAATATCCATAAAAAGTGTTGTTTAAAGTTTGTCACAAGCCACCTGGAAGACACACCAAACATGTGGAAGAAGGTGCTCTGGTCAGATGAAACCAAAATTGAACTTTTTGGCAACAATGCAAAACGTTATGTTTGGCGTAAAAGCAACACAGCTCATCACCCTGAACACATCATCCCTACTGTCAAACATGGTCAAAAAGGTGGCGCTACAAAGTATTAACTTAAGGGGGCCGAATAATTTTGCACGCCCAATTTTTCAGTTTTTGATTTGTTAAAAAAGTTTGAAATATCCAATAAATTTCGTTCCACTTCATGATTGTGTCCCACTTGTTGTTCACAAAAAATTACAGTTTCATATCATTATGTTTGAAGAAATGTGGCAAAAGGTTGCAAAGTTCAAGGGGGCCGAATCCTTTCGCAAGGCACTGTACATTACTGCATAGCAAAATCCAAACCGCACTGGTGGTGAGTTTTGAATGGGAAAATAGCATTCACATTTTCTGCTAAAACTGTAATACTGTATGTACTTTTCCTTTCTCTCACATTTACACAAAAACTTGTTTTGGAATTTCGGAGCCTCATTTGTGCACGTCATTTTCTAAAACAACTCCGCTTCCAGTTCTCTTCACTTCCCCAAAGCTCGCTCAGTCTTTCCTTTTGTTTTTCCATAATCTTTGAATAAGCATGCTCTTGTTTTTTTCTCTGCTGGAACCCGACAAGCCTGCTCAGCATACAGGAGGCAGGAATGAAAGGTGTTTCGATCCGGCTGTAGTCCTCAGAGAGAATAGCAGTAGCTAATATGGCGAGAGGGCAGTATAAAATCCACACACTCTCTGTGGTAAGACCTGCTCTGCACAAAAGATGCAAACATGACACTGGTAACCTTGGACGCAGGAAATATACGGGCCCTCGCTGTATAATTTATTCTAAATCTGAATAACAGGATTTTTTAAGCTGATAAAGAAGGCCAGTGTGAAGGCACTGTCTTGATTTAGTGATGCATAAAACAGCAAAAGATTAAAGGTCAAGCATGAGAAAAGAAAACTTTAATGATAACTATATTAGTGTCTACACCTGCAGCCAATGATATGTTCTATGTGTGCTGACGCTTTAAATGCTCAAGCTCTTTAAAGTAAGATCGATTTTGATTGGCTGTCAATGTTTTTATCATTCATCAGCTGTAAAAAAAAATTACAAATTCTAAAAAATGCAGTTTTTCTGTGCCGTTATAGTTGTGGTGTGAACTCTGCTATTTTTTTTTTATAGATTTTTAGAACTATATCTTTATAACTATAATTTTTAATTCAAGAATACATGCATGTGTAACCTACATAAAGAATATGGGATGCTTCCCATGCAAATTAAGTTTAATGGGAATTATTAATCAATATTAGATATTGAGATAAATAACAGATTACATCATTAGTGTAAATGATTCTATTTTACATTATTATTTTCCCCAAATAGAAATTATATTATCTGCAAATTTACTACTATTATTAAAGAATTCGCGCTCAGTGCCACATATTTGCTTATTTGGATAGTGACCTAGAAAGGGCAAGTGCTCTTTAAAATGTCATATTTGTTTTAAACTGTAATGTTTCTGTGTTTTTTCTCAAAAATATGAGATTTTGTGGTCTCATATATTTGGACCCCACTGTACATAAAATTGCCCTATTTTGCCCTTTCAAAAACAATCATGGCTGATCTGACTGACATCAGATGATCAGAATCACATGATTCTTGCTTTACACATGCACACGTATTTACCTAGTAACCGGGTCTCTAAGCGCAGGTGTGGTATAGTTATCAGGTGTTTTGGAAAACGGCTTGAATATGTGTTAGTGGCTGAGGTGTGACAACAATATCTTCAGTGTGGAGCTGCAATAAAGTAGCCTGACAAGCCAGACCCACATCAAGATGTGGCCTGGCTTTTGTGCCATTGCCTGGAATAAATGAAAAATGAAATGAAATGAAAGATGTTTGGTCTGGAAACTCACCATAGACAGGGCTCAATCCGAGGGGCAGGATAAACGGTTGTCTTTGCACGCTCCCTCTGCACGCGATAGGATAGCGCTACACCAACCGGAGCAACGACGGTGAAGGGGAGCTCGCTGACTGATTAAACATTCGCCGTATCCGGTCGGCTAAACTCTGAACACATCTTCCCTTTTTAAGAATGACTTCAGTGCCGCTCTTTGTTCTTTTCTCAGAGGAAAGCTTAACTCCAAGTCTTCCGGAGGCGCGGGCAGAGCTGATTCGAAAGACTGCCGCCGTTCGCCAGTTTCTGTGTTACTAGAAGCACACAAACGCAACTCGGCCGTCGTCATTATGGCCCCGCCCGCCGACTCTATACACGATGTGATTGGGCCGTCCAGATTCTAAGGAATACAGCTCAGATAGGAATTGAGAGTTGCTAGACCACACTTGCGGGCAAATTAAATTTGCTGCCGCTAGGGTGCGTCTAGATTTCTAGGCTAGCAATAAAGGTCTTGCTGAGTGAAAACGATTCATATTTCTAATACTTTTTAAAAAGCAAATGTTTATTGACATGTAGTATTTCCATGCATTGCATAAGAATTGCATGGAAATCTGCATATATGTGTAGTCAGAAAGTTCTCAGTTAATACAAGATGCTGACTGTCTAGTGCTCATTTAGTAACATTTTTATTTTATTTTTGCGTAACATACAGTACAATACATAGCACTGTACCATTGAGATTGTACTGTAGTGTGAAGTATAGTACTGAGATGTACAGTATTATGTCATTTGTAACAGTACTTTAATTTTTGGTTGTTGTGAAAACCTTTGTTGGAAAAAAGAACAGAAACTGTAAGTGTTGCATTTGCTTCACAGAATTCTAAATGATGAATAAAAACAGTGAAAATTAAAGACTATAGTGTTTTACATAAAGTAGACTAATGTGTTCCCCCTGATCTGAAAGTGTATTCATATGATGCAAGTGTGTATCATTTTGTCATCAGAGTTACATTTTGACAAAGGACTGTTAGGTTTTGATAGCAGAGTTTAGGTTTTAATAGTAGAGTTTCAATTTAACACAGATGTGAATGGTATATTTCCCAGTGTTGTGTCATGTTTACTTGTGTGTAGAGTTTTGGCACAATGAGCGAAGTTTTGCAAAATGTGTTCAAGCAACGGGCAAAAACTGTAATTAGACATTCCACTTTGATATCACTATAGGGAAAAAAAGACTATTGTAACTTCCGTTTCATCCTGACTTTAACAAATCAATAAATCTGAAGCTAATATCATCAGTAAAATAAGGTGACATGCCCAGCGGGTCTTCAGACTGCAAGTGTGTGCAGCCTCTATCATTTCAGACCAGTGCTATCTGGAGCATTCCCTAAACCAAATTTTCCAAACCACGTTATATTTTGATTTATTTGTGCTTTATTCGTCCTCGATGGTGTCGTGATTGATTTAGCGCTGTTCTGACACAAACAAAGCCAGGCCCAGATAATCGCGTTTATACAAGATAGAATTCTAATGAGGGGGAGAAATGATCTTTCAGTGAAATCTATCTGATCTGGGGCGTTCTCTAATAGCTCTGTCTGCCTCTGACCCGAGAGAGGACAGCAGTCAGCCCCACAGAGGGCAAGTGATTTCAGTAGAGAGCCCATTAGGAAGCAATATTGCATGTATTTTTTTTTCTTCCTCTTTATCAAGCGTTCATTAGGGCTGCTGGGATGAGTCATGCATATCCAAATTCAGACAGATTTGATTTCTCATATGCACAGACAGGCAAAAACGCAAGCAAATGCTTTTCAATTACCTGAAATGAGGGAAACATTTTCCAGCGTTTTCAGCCTACAAACACGGGGGAGTTCACTAAGAATACACCGCGTTATTTGCATGCACTGTCTGTATATATCATACGTTGAATAACTGCTACATAAGCATCTTTTTTTAAAGTTCTGTGTACCACCTGCTCTCCAAGAGTGCTAATAGTTAATTGAGGCAAGCAAATAGTGCTGACTTTTGTGAATAAATCTATTACGAGCCTAATTTTACAGAGCCTCTGAAGTCTAAATAACCCTTGAGACTTTTGCAAAACACTTTTGCATGCGTATGAGACACATTCACATGAGCACAGGAAAACTAGATAAATAAATCCAAAATGGGAAAATGCACATGCAAACTTGTCGTGTGTGTGTGTGTGTGTGTGTGTGTGTGTGTGTGTGTGTGTGTGTGTGTGTGTGTGTGTGTGTGTGTGTGTGTGTGTGTGTGTGTGTGTGTGTGTGTGGGTCCAAACCCAGAGTCGTCCATTGGATTGCCAGACAGAGAAGTGTGAGTCATCAGTCCAGAGAACACGTCTCCACTGTCGCGGTGTGCTTTACACCACTGCATCTGACGGTTTGCAAACTTTCTACCACTGTTCTTGAGCTAATCTGAAGGCCACACAAAGCTTGGAGGTCTGTAGCTATTGACTAGCTATTGGCCTACCACTTTGTGGCTGAGTTTCTGTTGTTCCCAATTGCTTCCAATTTGTAAAAATACCACCAACAGTTCACCGTGAAATTTCACGAATGGACTTATTGCATAAGTAGCAACCTATACCACGATACCACGCGTGTATTCACTGAGCTTCTGAGAGCGTCCCATATTTTCACAAATGTTTGTAGAAGCAGTCTGCATTGAAAGTCACTTGAATTCAAAGATCTGAACGGGTGTATCAATACAATATATATATATATATATATATATATATATATATATATATATATATATATATATATATATATATATATATATATATATATATATATATATATATATATATATATATATATATATATATATATATATATATGCTGGTGCAGACAGTGCATGCTTTTTTATTGATTTGCTGAAATATTGCGCACAAAGGAGGTGCAATTGTTTAGTGAATTCGACTCACAGTGAGACAACTGAATGTTATTTTATGTTTTTGTTCAGCAAGTACATTCCTTCTAAATGAAACATGAACTTCAACCTTTAAACGAGCATGCGGTGAACTGGCTCCTGCCCTTGCATTCTGCAATGTTTTATTAGAGCACTGAGACAATCGTCTGTGTCTCTCCCTGTCTCTCTCTCTCTCCAGTGACCTCTCTCAGGACGAGCTGTGCAAAGCAACATCCACCAAACCAAAGTCAGACAGGCCCATTAAAAGGCAGGAAGTGGGGTGGCTAAGCTGATTATGCAATGTTTGTATTCTACTCAGTGTGTGTCTCTCTCTATCGCTCGCTTTCTCTCTGTCTGTCTTTCTGTCTCTCTCTCTCCCTGAATTGTCTCTTTCCTCCTGCTCTCTCTCCACTGAGAGATGTCAAACAGGCCAGTGATATTTACCCGCTTTAGCCCAAACAAACAAGCCAATGCTCAAAGTAAACTGCTCTTCCAGTACTGATCCAAGACCAGGGCATCACATTGGCAAGCGTTTGTTTTACGTTTTATTCATTTTTATTTCTATTGCATTCGCATGTGGGTTATTAAAAATGCATGCATTAAAACTTTAACCTATTAGAAAATTCCTTGGGTGTCCTATTATTTATGTTTTACATAATGGAACACGTGTGTTAAATACACTTGTAATGTTACAAAAGATTTCTAGGACACCCTTTCGATTAGAGTCCAATTCTCTATTATCTACAGCTTTTGCATCTATAAACTGCTAATTACTGCTTATTATTATTAAGGTTATTGTTATGTTTAGGTATTGAGTGGAATTAGGGAAGCAGAATAAGGCATTAATATGTGTTATAAACAGCCAATATCATATTAATAATGAATGTTAATAAGCATCCAGTTAATAGTGAGAATTGGACCGTGTTACCAATTTCTGTTTCAAATAAAGTTCTTTAATCACTTCAGAAAAGTGATCAAGTTATCAGCAAAAATATTAAGTTGCACAGTTGTTCTCAACATTGATAATATTAAAAAAATGTTTCTTGAGCACCTAATCATCATATTAGAATGATATCTGAAGGATCACGTGACACTGACTGGAGTAATGACGCTAAAAATTGCCATCACGGGAATACATAACATTTCAAAATATTTTCAGATAGAAGAGTTATTTTATATTGTAATATTATATATTACTGTGTTTACAGTATATCGAATGCAATGCATCATGCACAGACATCTGTGTTTTCCAGTTTTTTTTTACAAAGCTTTCGTGCAAATTGTAAAAATATTTTACTGTAACCATACATTTATTATCTTTTTGAATACATATTTCCACCACAAATAAGATCATTTTAAATTAATTTGTTACTTCATGACATCATATTTGCAGTTTGAGTAAAATTACATTTTTAAATATAATAATAACATTTCTACCCAATTTACATATTTTTACTCAAACATTTTTACATTCTTATTCTGATAAAATTCCATGTGTGCATGTGTTTAAATCATAAACATAGCTCTGTATATTTCTACATCGTATGGCATCTGGTGAAGTGGAATTATTTGCTGCGATTTATTGTAGAGTTGACAAAAGTTTTATGTTTGCAGCGTAACAAATGTCAGTAGACCGGGAAGAACAAAGCGGTTCATTCATAAATCCGTAAGATCTTACTTTCGTGCTATGAAAATACAAACCGAAAGACAGAACACAATGAGTGCAGCGCTGAAAAGGGGCAGGGCTACACAAGGTATATTACAGTTAGCTTTGGTTGGAGCCTGGAGGTGGGTGAATAATGAGGACCTTGATTTTCATCCTGTGCCCAAACCTTCATCTACCATGAATGTGTGTCTCTGTGCAGCAAATGAGGTTTCTACGGGGAATTAAAATGATGTACAGTAGGCTACTAGGAGATTTCTTAATGTAGGAGCGCTGTATTGTATAATGCAGGAGATTTTCTGTGTAAAACTCCATGATAAAGCTCAGTGCCCATGGCTTCATAGAAAGACTGGGCTTCCCGTCTCGCAACAAACGCCACACACGTATAATACCATGGTTGTGGTGTTCTTGCGTTCAGTGAATTCTCATGTCTCACTGAGCGTGTGTGGGCTCACCTCACAGCAACGGTCAATTGTGGGCTGTGTTTTTGTACGTTTTCTCCCTATATGTATCATACTGCGGTGACTGAATGTGAAACCAAAGCGCACCGTCGTTCCTGGACCTGGAAGCCACTGTGCCAAGCTGGCAACATAACAGATCTGTGCGGTAGGCTGCTATTAAAGCGTGGGCGATGTGTAGACACCAGCTTTGTCAGGGTCACACGCTCCTCCTACCCACTCAGTGCACACCGTTCCAGGGCAAACAGTGCTCTTTCTGTTGGTAAACACCATCCTTTATTTCCTCCCTGCATGGAACAGGGACTTCCATTTGTAGCAATGTACAAATGTTGTTTTCAAGGCCCTTGCGTCAAAGCAATCTTCCACTTAAACCAGCATCTTTAAGAAGGAAAACCTACTAATCCAAATGCAGTTAGTCTTGGCACATCCCTCTAAGTTCCTATGATTTCCACATTGTGAAAAACACAGAAGGTATCGCTAAATCAAGCTATAAAAATGAAATTTACTGTATAACGTGTCATGTCATGAGTGTCTTGATGACACTGGATGAATAAATCAAAAGTAGGGCTGTAAATTGTGATATGGACTACACTGAAAAAAGCAATTGGTGTAGAAAGTAACACATTCAATTAAACTTTAAATTATGACCGAAATATATTACTATTGTACTTTGGAATTTACTAATTTAATTTGAATTTAATTTAATAATTAATTGAATAAAATTTTTATTAAATTATAAAATACAGAATCCAGAAAAATTAACATATTTCATAGAGCACTATTATTGTTAAAGTTTTAGAGTACATTGCAAAACATTTAATACATAAAACAAATATATATATATAGATATAGATATAGATATAGATGTGCGTGTGTGTGTGTGTGTGTGTGTGTGTGTGTGTGTGTGTGTGTGTGTGTGTGTGTGTGTGTGTGTGTGTGTGTGTGTGTGTGTGTGTGTGTGTGTGTGTGTGTGTGTGTGTGTGTGTGTTTTATGTATTAAATGTTTTGCAATGCACAGCTCTGAAAAAAAATTAAGAGATCACTTTGAGAAACCAATGTTAAGTGGTCTCTTTTTTTTCCAGAGCTATATATTTAATTGACTAGACATACTTTTTGATAATTAAAATTGTATCAAAGCTTAAAAATGGAATCTGGATTAATGAAAAAAGAAAAATGTGGAATTTGGGAAAATATTACGAAAACTTTGGATTTCTGGGTTTCATGGGGCCCTGTAGCTCATTTGAGGTTGTTTGGGAAAGGAAGGATGGCAGGTATGAGTGAAGGAATGGAGAAATCTGGGAACTCGAGGGCCATCATAGGGCTGAGGGTGGGAAACTCGGGTGTGGCTCCAGGAATGTTTGCCGCCCACAGAGAGAACTGGAGGTCGGTCTGTGGGAGCCCAGCAGGAGTTGGCACACCGGACCACGGGCCATGGATTAGAAACACATGTCTGTCTTATTGACGAACCCTCCTCCTTCACACTCCCCCCTCGACTGAATATCGGCGGTGCTGTGACCCAAAGTTAATAAACAGCTTGAAAATACATGTGGTTAGAGCTGTCTGCTTGGGTAAATGTTATGGAAACACTTATGGACACGCATGCACACACAATCAAACACTTTCAGTACAAAACTAGTACCATTAACATATTGTGTTTCGCAAAATTGTGCTCTCATTTTTGTGTTTGTCTCTACAGGATTTAAGGGGAAATTAAATAAAGTATTTTTTGAGGGGAAAACTCCCAAAGCAATGAAAAGTGATCCAACAATATTTCATAAATGCCCCATGAGAAATAGAGAACATAAAAATTTGTCAATGAATTATGATTTTTTTTCCCTACATTAGTTCATGTTACATTTAAAAACATGTCATCATGTTGGGACACTTACTGTAATGATGCATGAAGTTCCAAGGAGACTCTGATTAAAATATTGGCAAATTGACGTGTGCAGTGCTGCAGATGTTGGAGTATGTGTGAGTGTTTGTGGTTTGCCCTGTGGTGGAATGAGGAATAGCGTCATGTTTTAGCTCATTTAGTGTGTGATAAAGTGTCAGATTGAGATGTCTTAACAGTGTGTGTGTGTGTGTGTGTGTGTGTGTGTGTGTGTGTGTGTGTGTGTGTGTTTGTGTTTGTGTTTGTGTGTGTGTGTGTGTGTGTGTGTGTGTGTGTGTGTGTGTGTGTGTGTGTGTGTGTGTGTGTGTGTGTGTGTGTGTGTGTGTGTGTGTGTGTGTGTGTGTGTGTGTGTGTGTGTGTGTGTGTGTGTGTGTGTACATATGTTTCTGTTTGTCTTAATAGGTAGTTTAAAGTGTCTAGTGTGGCCTGCTAACCTCCCCTGGCAAAATTTGTCACAGTAACCATAGTTTCCACAAAAATATCACAGCTGTGACTACAGAAATAAAACTATGTATAAATCTGCATTATACATCACAGTCATCAAAAATTAGATAAGCAAAATAACCACGTTTTTTTCTTCTTCTGGATATGTTTTAGCATGATCTGGGTGGTTTCTAGGGTATTGCTATGCAGTTAGTAAGCTATGGATGAGTGCTAGGGATGAGGTTATTAAAGGGTTAGTTCACCCAAAAATTATGTCATTAATGACTCGCCCTAATGTCTTTCCAACCCGTAAGACCTCCTTTCAACTTTGGAACACAGTTTAAGATATTTTATGTATAGTCCGAGAGATTCTGTCTCTCCATTGAAAACGTATGCAGAGTATACTGTCCCTTTCCAGAAAGGTAATAAAAACATCATCAAAGTAGTCCATATGTGACTATCTGTGGGTTAGTTAGAATCTCTTGAAGCATCGAAAATACATTTTGGTCTCAAAATAACAAAAACTACAACTTTATTCAGCATTGTCTTCTCTTCCGTGTTTGTTTTCAATCCGCGTCTGCGGCTGCGCATGGCGCTGCTATCGTGTTATCTGCGTGCAAGCTTCGTTTATAGTCTGAGCGAGACTGGTTGCTAGGGTGTTATAGAACATACTAGGTGGTTGCTAAAATGTTGTTCAAGGGTGTTGATGGTGTGTTGTTTTGCATTTGCAAGGGTGTTGCAGAAATGTTGGCAGGGTGCAGTTTCTAAGATGTTCTGGATGGTTTCTAGGGTGTTGCTATGCAGTAGCAATTGGCTGCTTAATATAAATCACAATTTGATTTCAGGTGTAATTTGTTCATAGCACAAATGGTATTAATTACAGGTTGAAAAGGGTAAACTTGTTTAAGCAATAGTAATAGTTGGGTCTGTCTTATTTGATTGTAGCTGTTCAGATGTAGACACATGGCATCGAAAGGTTGTTACTGGATGTTTGCTCTTATGTGCAGTGTATGATTTCCCTGGATGAATTCCGAAATCAGTCAGTCTTAACAAATGCTCAAAAAATTCACTGCATGAGTGAGATTCAGCACTTTGAGTTCAGGGCAACCTGACTTGTAAAACAAACAGAGCACATGCCAAGCAGAGTCTGCTCATAAAATCAGCATGGATATTCCACCACGCTCCAAAAGCAGCACAAAAACTCCCAACGTCATTTGGCTTCCCTGTTTTATGATGGTGCTGGTTGTTATTTTAGAGTTAACCTAAACTGTTAGGGGGTTTAATACAGGGCGTTTCCCACTGTCTCAGCTGAAACACACACACACACACACACACACACACACAGACTCATTGTTTTTGAGATAGGGCAGGGAGGGAGCTGCTTGCTCAAACATTTCGAGCCTGCCGCAAAAGCTGTGATCTTTTCTGCTGCCTCGTTTTCTGTCTGTCCTTCACAATGGAGTCACTTGTGTTGTGCTGCTGTTATCAGCACTGCCCAGCGTGTGCATGTGTGTATAATAGGAGGGTGATGACAAGGCTGCAGGTGTAGACCCTGCCTCCTCTGCAGGTGGAGGAGAGAGACTTTTACCTCACCTCACTTCAGCTCAAAGCACAATGAGATCACAGGGTCCGAAAACTCTCCTCTCCTCTCCTCTCCTCTCCTCTCCTCTCCTCTCCTCTCCTCTCCTCTCCTCTCCTCTCCTCTCCTCTCCTCTCCTCTCCTCTCCTCTCCTCTCCTCTCCTCTCCTCTCCTCTCCTCTCCTCTCCTCTTTTAAATATTTTAATTTTGAAAAAAAATGCATACATATATCATCTTGTCTCCATGGCCGTAGCCAGCTATGATGCCACCAAGGTCTGGACCTTTGTAAATTTTTCATATTCAAAAATAAAATTTGAATTTCTCTGAATGACTAATTAGCCATTAAAAGTCCTTTTATGAACGTCTGCATGTATAATTCAGTTTAGACAGTTTGCTAGATTGTTTAGTGTCCATGATGTGAAAATTATGGGGAGTGATTTATGTCGCTGTGAGACGGTAGTGGAGTGAACGGGGCTTGAGAGAGAGTCGTGAGTGAGCGGGTGCAGCCTCCAACACTTCATGTGTCCAGATCCAGTTATTATAAGAGTCTTTAGACTTGGGAGGTTGCAAAATGTATTTAATAAAAGGGTGTCAATAATTGTGGCCAACGTGTTTTGGAGAAAAACATTTATTTCATAATGTGATTTTTTTCCCAAGACTTTCCGTGATTTTACTTCAATGAAGGGTTCGTTTTTTTGTGAATTTTTTTAATAATAGATCAAAAAGATAAAAATTGCAGATTTATTTTTACAGCCATCTTTGATCATATTTACCAGGGGTGACCACCGATAATACTGACCACTAATGTATGTAACCCTTGTTCCATGAAGGCGGGAATGGAGACGTCGCGTCGGGAAGTGAGTTGGGTTCTCAATTTGTTGGTTCACTTCCCGACCTGACGCAGAAAGTGACTGACTGAAAGGGAACTATTACACTTATAAGTATTGTTGCATACTTATTAACAAAAACTAAAGTTATCTAGTCTAAAGTATTAATAAAATCGTGACGTAATAAATATGGTCTAATTTAAGAAAGTTCATCCTCCTAAAACAGACAGAACAGAGAGACTGTACCCAAACTTTCGGATGGCAAAAAGGTTCTGAAAGTTCTGCATTTGTAGGCGTTATTATTATTGCATAATTTATAACACCCCACACCAGACTTTACTAATTTTCAAACCCTTATTACGGCCATGTTTGTCTCCTATGATATTTTCTGATATCGTTTCCTCTCATTTTGAATTCCTCTCAACTGCCTCTTCTCTTCGGTTCTCTTCTCATCTTGTTTCCTCACTCATCTATCTCTTTTCTTCTTTCATTTTATTAAGTCTTCTGCCCTTTTCTCTCATCTCATTCTCTCTCTAATTAGGGTTTTTTTCTCAATCACGGAATGACTATCTCTGTTCTGAAGACTTGATCCCCTTTTTGATGTTTCATTCTAAACAACAGAAAAAAAAGAACAAACAACAGCCATTAAATATTCTATTCAGCTACAGAATACATAATGTTCTGTTGAACCGTTTCAGCTCCTTGTTTCGTATTTGTTTATCTGGTTTTATGCAATATATCTGCTTATTTTAGCACAAAGCATCCTCTGCAGTCTGCAACAGCTTTCTATTGTTCCACAGAGCGGCTGGAATATCGCAGTGCAGGTGAGAGCGTGCAAAGAGAAAGCGTTCATTTTTCTCTGCCAAACTAACATACTTTCAGAGGTGACTGTAGAGTCATATCGCCGGAGGGCAGGATTACTCAGAATAGTTGTCTGGACTCCACAAAGCAGAAACTCCTCCTCCTGCATCTATCATCGCTCTCTGCCAGATCCCATCATCCAAGAAGTTTGTGCTCGCTTTAAATGAGTTTTTCTGGTTGCTGAGGAAACCAAATTAAGTTTAGCTTAGCTGTGGCGTACAGGAATTTGTTCAACTCAAGAGCGAAATTTCCTGCTTTCTAAGCGCGTTTCTAGACTTCAGAGAGGTGTTCCACAACCCACAATTCATATTGCCATCATGACTGAGCGAGAACATTGAAGTGTTTCGCCTCAGCGCCTGTCGTCCCGCTTTGCACTTTTGGAAGAGAACTCTTTTAAACTCTCTCCTCGCCTGTTGTATTAACCAGTCCCTCTGGGTCGTAGAGGAGCCTTCTCGCTTTCCTTTCCAATTTTTTTTTTCTTCTGTGTGTTAAGAGATAGTATGCAAGATACACACACCAGTGAGCACCAAAAACAAACAAACAATGTTTCGAAACGTTTCGGTCGGCGCAGATCATTACGGCGCCGTTTAAGTTATTTACAGTCTCGTTCAGGTCATTTATTATTTTGCAAATATTAAACAAAGAGCTTTGAAGACCTGCCAAGGAAGTTGTTTTTATGGTGGGGATTTGAGAGGATGTCCGTGCCAAAAGTGAGCTGATGGTCTGAGTGTTGAAGACATAATGGAGGGGGGATGGGGGGAGGGGGGGTGCAGGAAATCGAGGGGAGATAGTCAAGGGGTGTTGAACTTCAAAAGGTCATTGGATATTCCTCTGCTGCTCTGTGGGCTCTGTGTGGGTGTGATACCTGCGGTGTAACATTTCCCTCTCTGTTTAATACACACTTCAATTTCTTTGCCGAGGTCATGACCTTTCCATCAATCGTACTGCGGTTGACCTATGGAGGTATTCGTCCACTCTTCCCTCTCACGCCTTGCTGACTGATCTTGTGTATTCTTCTGTGTTTGTTCCTTCTTTTCAACAGCCCCGACAGAGCCGCTGCTTTGCAAGTTTGCAGACGGGGGACAGAAGAAGAGGCAGAGCCAGAGCAAGTATCCTCAAAATGGCCGACCGTGGCCCAGGGAAGGAGAAGTGAGTGCTGGCAACCTCAAACACTTAAAGCACCACATGTCCTCCGCAGGGGACTCTTCAGTATCTATCTATCTATCTATCTATCTATCTATCTATCTATCTATCTATCTATCTATCTATCTATCTATCTATCTATCTATCTATCTATCTATCTATCTATCTATCTATCTATCTGTCTGTCTGTCTGTCTGTCTGTCTGTCTGTCTGTCTGTCTGTCTGTCTGTCTGTCTGTCTGTCTGTCTGTCTGTCATTGTATTAATGTCTTTTAATTTCAAACAATTTTATTTATACTTCCTTACATTCAAATTTCAAATTGCATCCTGCACCCTTTTTCTGCATCAGTTAAAACAGTCAATTCAAATGTAGCTATTGGAATTTAAAAGGCATTCTCAATTCAATTCCAAGTGACACACAGCCCTGATTCTCTGCAATTACCTCTTTTCCCTACTATCCCTGTGCCTTCCCTTGCCCAGGATACCCAACCCTGAAGAAGGGTATAAGTTGGGAACAAACCCTTTGTTTCAACCATAGGCTAGAAGAAAGGAGTGAAAGAAAGGGAGGCAAGAGAAAAACATTTGATTGATGGAGTCATCTGGCCATGTTTAAGTTCCCAGTCTTTCGCACAAGTCCTTTAATCTCCCCTCTCCTGTTTTTATTCTCGCAAAGCAAGTCTCGCCGTCTGGGTTGGCTGATGGGAAAATGGCGGCAGGGTGAACAACTGGCATTTTCTGGGCAGTCCCAGCTGCTGGCATGACGCGACGGTTCAGGGATGCTTGCCCAGATACCGACCAAACCATGAGCGCCCATTATGAGGAGCTGGCAGACGCCATGACTTTGGCTGCACTCTCTCATGAAGGCGTATTTCAATATGCAACCCCAGGGGTCCACATTAACTAGATAGAATATCCAGTCGCACGTAGGTTAGGTCGATGGCTTTCCCACCAGTCTCCAGGTTTTCTCCCCCACTGAGGAAAACTTGGCGCCCAACAAGCTGCAGTATATGAGTGTTGTTTATCTGCTCCAGTCCAATACAGGTCTAAGCGGCCAGCTTTCCCCCCTTATTCACTTAGCTAGCGCGGCTATGTCAACATGAGCTATGCTTTCTGCAGCCTTGTAAATACCAAATAACTTTGTGCCGTATCGAACCCGAGCCCGTCTGGTATTACAGCCCAGCGCTCTGAGGTAATAGATCCACAGCTACAAGTCTCGGCCATGTGCTTTTAAAGATATAAAGAGCACTTGGCCAGCACCTATTAGATGACCCTGTTCTATTGCCAGCATTACTCAATAGACTTTATAGGATACTTTCTTTACCTGAACAATCTTTCACTCTTTGTCCTGTCTGTCTTGTTTTTCAGAGTGGCATGGCGCTGACCTATGACCCCACTGCAATGCAGAACGGGTAAGAGTCATTTGTTGTTTTGAGTTGCCACTGCTTGTTTAAGGTTGTACCAGGATAAAATGATGAATTTAAATAAGCTTCTAGCAGTGAATCCATCCTCATAGCAGTGTTTTCTTGCTAAAAAGACCAGCAGCCATCAGCATACAGAACAATGTTTTGTTTTATATGTTAGTAATACGTTAGCTTGTGTGAGGTTTCCTATCCCAGTAAAGCCTGACATTTGAAATCAGTTTTTGATCAATGCTTTTAAAATAAAATAAAAATTATAAAAAAATTAAAATATCTGTTTTGTATTTAAATATCTTCAGTGTCACATGATCCTTCAGAAATCCTTCTAATATGCTGAACTGGTGCTCAATAAATATTTCTTCTTACTATAATTAATGTTGAAAACAGTTGTGCTGCTTAATACTTTCTTGGAAACCATGATGCGGAATTCATGTATGGGTAAAAAGTATTAATTCTCATATATGATTAATTTAATGCATCCTTGATGAATAAAAGTTTAACACATATAAAATGTAAGTTCTCACTCTAAAAATATCTTAATATATAATGTTTCGATTAATTGAATTATTAAATGATTCATCATTTTAATTTGGTCAAATTGCATTAAGAATGATAATGATGATTTATAATGATGTTTAAAATACATGCTTGGTAATTGTATAATTTTCTAATTAAATTTTGGATTTATATTGTACGAAATATTAGGTAAAAAAATGTGCTTGTGAAATGCATTAAATAAAACATATTATTTTTGTTAATTTATCAACATTAGCGAACATTTAGGGGGAAAAAAGTATCCCAGCACAAAGTTGACATTTTTATTTTTTAAATTATAACTAAAAAAAGTCATTATACTTCCTGGGAAACATGAATAATCCACCAGGGGGCAGAAGACATGTTACATCATGCACAAAAGTTTTTTTCTGGAAGGTATTGATCATATTAATGATACGTATGACTCTATGGGGGCAGTTAGCTTAATCAGCAAAACTGTCTTAACTAACCAGCGGTTCGTGCAGATTTAATTTGGTCTTTTCAGCAGGTTTACCAGCGTCTGAGGTGCAGTGAATAATACTTTACCGTGTCTTGTACAGGCACACACATACATGCACATATACTGTCATATCCAATCTGCATTTTGTGCCATTGTTGCACCGAAGGGTGTAAGTGTTTCGTCAGATGCTGGTTTCAGGGCAGGGAGATGGGTGCTAGGCTTAGGTAAATAAGTCCCTTTCTGTCTGTCCTCTCCTGTGGACGAAGTGCCCAGGGCTCTGTCTCTGATCTGGCCCACTGGGGAAACAGTCATAGTCTCCCAAATGTACCTCAGCTACCAACATCGGCTCCTTTTGCGCCTCTGACTCAGCACTTGCTGTCTGCGGTAAAGGGAACAAAATAAGGAACGACAAAAATATGCAATTGGGAAAAGAAGGCAGAAGATTCTGAATTGTAAATAATAGAGCTGACTAGAAAGTGCAGAGGTTGAGAAATGCTTTCCATCACTTCTACCACATTAGCGTATATATATAAAGAGCTCATATAGTCTTCTTAATTGTTTAATGGCCCATGCTGTCTCAATGTCAACGGCATGAAGTTAATAGCTGGCATAAATAACAGCAGAGCAGTGCTAGGCTAAAAAAAGATTGCACAGTAACGTAAACCGGTGTGTAAAGCTTCATAAGCATTTTAACCCTGCTTCAAAGATTGTGTTACCTTCTTCCTGGACATGCTCTCACTCAGGTCGTTTTGTGTGACTGTGACATAAGGGAGCATGTGCTCTCTAGGGCAGACAGCGTTTCTCTCCCCACGCTCCATTTCTCAGCTGCCAGACAAGCCGATCAATAAAGCCTAGCAACGGAGCTTGCAGATGAAACATGTCCGCACTAGGTACACAATGATAAATAAAGTCCTGCCCGAGAACAGTAGCTATTGGAAAATGCTGTTGCTCGGGTAACACGGAGGGCTCAACAAATTAACTGTTGTGACAAGCCTATGCATAAACAAATATACACAGACATGCTCATTTTATTCATTTTGGGGGAGAAAAAAAATCTCTTTAAATTAATGGTCCAGATCACAAGCAGTTCATGAAGAGTGACTAGGTAAACTCTTGAGTAATTAGTGATGCATGTTATGACTATATTCAGAGAAAAAAGATGATTGATTACATCTCAGACATTATAATTTGTCATAGTTAATTCTTAATCAGGGCAATCTCATTTGGTTATTATTGATTACCTAATAAGGAACTATCTCAGTTCTAAATTTGAAATGACTTAATGATTAGTTCATCTTGTTTCCTTAGTTAATAGCAGTTGAAGTGTTAATGTAGTACATTTGTCCTGCATTACTTTCTGCATAGTTACATATTAATGATGGACAATTATTCTAAAGTGTACCTAATAAACCTTTTTAGTCAACAAGGATACATTTATAATGTTACAAAAGATTAGCCTGACAAGCCAGACCCACATCAAGATGTTTGGTCTGGAAACTCACCATAGACAGGGCTCCATCCGAGGGGCGGGATAAACGGTTGTCTTTCAAGCTCCCTCTGCACGCGATAGGATAGTGCAACCAACCAGAGCAACGAAGGTGAAGCAGAGCTCGCTGACTGATTAAACATTCGCCGTATACGGTCGGCTAAACTACGAACACATCTTCCCTTTTTAAGAATGACTTCAGTGCTGTTCTTTCTTCTTTTCTCAGAGAAAAGCTTAACTCCAAGTCTTCCAGAGTTGCGGTCAGAGCTGATTCGAAAGACCGCCGCCGTTCGCCAGTTTCTGTGTTTACTATAGGCACGCAAACTCGGCCGTCGTCATTATGCCCTTGTCATTATGTCATTATGTCATTATGCATACATTATGTATGGAATACAGCTCAGAATGGTATTGAGAGTTCCTAGACGACACTTGCGGGCAAATTAAATTTGCTGCCGCTGGGGTGCGTCTAGATTTCTAGGCTAACAAAAGATTTCTATTCATCAAAAATCCTGGGGGAAAAAATCATCAAACCCAAGATTTAAAACCCTTGTCTTGGCAGGTTTGCGATTGCTCTGTTAGTGCGGTTCATTTGAATAAGTGTGAATACAGCCATCTGAACCCTGGTGTGCCCCAAACAACCAGACCAAGACCTCTAAAAAGGTGGGTCTAGGTCCGCTTCCAAATGAACACTGCCGTGGTTCGACTGAAATATGAACACAAAACGGACCAAAGACATGTAAACAAACCAAAAACAGGACATGATGTCACAAGATAAGACCCTAAAAATGACAGAATGCTCAAGGATACCTGCTTTTTCTAGTCATAGTTGTGATGTTGCCCATTACAGTACGGTACAGGCTTCAGAAACGGCATCTCATTGCAACAGATCTTCATTTGTGTGCAACTTCTTGCCACAGTTTTAACTCCTTTATACATTTATAAGCTCTTCGTGAGTTCCCAGCTGGTCAAAATACCATCAGGCTACGCACATACAACGAGCGCACTTAGCCCAGCACAAACATATATGTCATAAAGCTTCTTTTGTGTTGTTTTTTTATCTTTAGGTTTGGTCTTAAAAATGACGAAGCAAAACCCAGACTAAATGTACTATTTTCTTTTATGGTCCAGATCCAAAAGATCCAAAAGAACCAAAGGAACCGAACTACAAGTGTGAACACACACTTATACAAACAGAAAATGGTACTAATAGTGTTTTTGTATATCTTGCAGGTTCTACTCCTCACCATACAGCATCTCCACAAACCGCATGATCGCCCAAACGTCAATCACTCCATTCATCGCAGCCTCTCCTGTCTCCACATATCAGGTAAGATCACAGCATATACACAGCGTTCAGAACTCACACATGCTGCAGGAAAACAGACTCACACATTCACAGAAATGTATAGTGTGGACCCTAGAAACATTTGGCTGCTTAAGACGCATGAAAATGTATGAATGTCTTGTTTAAAATGTCATATTTAAAATGTGCTTTTGTTTTAAAGAAAAATAGCAAAGAGTTTTTCAAGCAAAACAAGTCGTTTTTTAAAAGGTACATATTAGACATACAGCTTCTGCCAATCTCATGTTAATCTTGAGTACCTATGGAGTAGTATTTATAAAAGACAGATACGCTGTACCAATTCTTTCCGAAAACAGCCAAACTTGTGGAGGAGTGCAGTGGGTGATGTAAAGAGTCATGAGCATACACATTAAATCATGACATTATCCCTGGGCAACCTTCGATACCTTATCGTTTTGTTAACATTATATGCACTTACGCGCCGATTGCCAACAAAACACAGACATTGATGGAGTTTCTCTCACCGCCTGCTGTTTCGACTCTTAACCGGGAACAAACAAACAAACTTGCAGAACTCAGTTGCTGCTCTGGAAAAACAAACCGCTTCCACTGTTTCCTTAACGATGGGTTTGAACAAGGTTATCTTTCCCTCACAACCAAAAAGACACTTCTGTTGATTTTGTGGTCAAAAACAAAATGACAGCGCTGCCGTCGGCTTCTGTAACCCGAACAAAGCTTAAAGGGTTAGTTCACCCAAAAATGAAATTGATGCCATTAATGACTCACCCTAATGTCGTTCCACACCCGTAAGACCTTCGTTCATCATCGGAACACAGTTTAAGATATTTTATATTTTAGTCCCAGAGCATAATGCAGTCAATGCCCACTTCACTGTCCATGTCCAGAAAGCTAATAAAAACAACATTCGGGTCGCCAATGTCACGTGATTTCAGCAGTTTCAGCAGTTCGCTGCTGAAATCACGTGACATTGGCCACCCGAATCTTTGATCGATTCACTGATTCATTAACCGCTTGATTCTTTTTGGAGGCACATGGGGGAGAAGACAATGCTGAATAAAATCATAGTTTTTGATATTTTTGGACCAAAATGTATTTTCGATGCTTCAAGAGACTCTAATCAACCAACTGATGTCACATATGGACTACTTTGATGATGTTTTTATTATCTTTCTGGACATGGACAGTGAAGTGGGCATTGACTGCATTATGCTCTGGGACTAAAATATAAAATATCTTAAACTGTGTTCCGATGATGAACGAAGGTCTTACGGGTGTGGAACGACATTAAGATGAGTCATTAATGACATCAATTTCATTTTTGGGTGAACTAACCCTTTAATGGGATGGGAGCTCGCTCATCCGGGAGAAGTGCCCATATAAGGAATTCCTCCCTTTATGACGTCATACAGGGCCATACGTTTGAATCCTGATGGAGTGTATTTGGCACAGAAATACTCCGTCATACGTCCAACTCGTTTTTTGAAAGTGTGACCATGTTTAGCAGGAGATTTAATAGTGTAAATATGTCAGAATGCATGAAATAAAAAGAAAAAAGAGAAAAGAATTTTCTGGGAAAAAGTCGAGCATCAATTACTTGGGGATGCCACATAGTTTGATATCCCATGCAATGACATTCGGGTGTTTTAAGTGTAACTTGAATGTTCCAAATACGTTTAGAGGGCAACTGTATACAAACACAATTACATGCAAACAAACATGTTTTTGACAGTTTCTGTCATCTACATATGAGGAGTGCTTGTTGCGGTGTAGCGTGTTTTTCCATCGTTCTCCATGTTTGCTGTTTTGTCAGGAAAGCTTATTAACGCTGTTCTCCAACCCTGCAGTCAGATGGAGTGAGCAAACAGTGACTATGAGCATCCTTAATTGATTTGGCTTAAGCTAAACTAAACAAAACATTGCTGAGCGTAGAGAATAGCTAAGCCCTTTAGATCATGTACCTCCCGTCCTCAAGAGAACCTCGTTCTTGTGCAAACATGCCGACACACACATACACGAGCAGGAGCGCACATATACAAACCACCCACGCTGACCGCAGCGGCACCCAAGTCATAGTTTAAGCTCTCGGCTGCACGTTTCTTATGATAAATTCTGCATGCCAGCAAGGTTATCTCTTAATCAAATTTCGTGATATCGTGTGCAAAAGTGCCCCACTGGCCGGCAAATTAATTTTAAATTGCAAACTGCGCTGAACCCACCAATACGAGTTCAAAGCCAAGCTGACGGGAAATCAATGCGCTGCTACCTTTATTTCTCCCCTACAACTTTGAGAATGGAACAAGAGACAACTGTTTTCCTCTCCGGTGAAAGGACAGAGAGGAGCAGAGAAAGAGGGAGAGCGAGAGCATGAATCTTTTAGCAGTCGGGGAGAGAGATACAAGGTGTGCGCTTACACATCTTAGTGGACTTAGTGTGTTTAGAGAGAAAGAGAGAGAGTTGCCCGAGGCAGATCACAGTGATGAACAAATCCCAAAGGCTTTTCTTCCTAGAACAACATAAAAGGACGCTGCATATAAATTTAGACACCTACAACTGTTCAAACGCACTTTCACGAATCTAAATGCATACATCCATCCTCTCAGGCAGGAAGTGGCCACTTATCCTCAGTCCGCATTGTAAAAAAAAAGAAAACTCAAGCATAGTGTGTCCTAAATCTGTTATTTTAGTATCGTTGTGATACTATGCTTTTATTAACATTTTCATTAAAATAGTTTGTCTATATGTCGTCATTAGACAATATATCTAGTGTGTATAGTTTTTATTAATGTTAATTTAAATGAAATAAACTAAATTTAAATAACTAAATGAAAATGACCAATAGTGCTATGTTAAAGGGATAGTTCACCCAACATTTTAAATTCTGTCATCATTTACTCACCCTCATGTTGTTCCAAACCTGTAGGCGTTTCTTTCCTCTGCTGAACACAAAAGAAAATATTTCTGAAGAATGTTTCGAACAAAGCAGAGAGAGCAACCATTCACTACCATAGTATTGTTTTCCCTACTATGGAAGTGAATGGTTGTTCTATCTGCTTGGTTACAAACATTCTTCCAAATATCTTCTTTGTGTTCAGCAGAAGAACCTCATACAGGTTTAGAACAACATGAGGGTGAGTAAATGATGACAGAATTTTCATTTTTGGGTGAACTATCTGTTTAAGTACATACAGTTATTCAAATATTATTATCTTTTTTTAAATACGATTTATTTTAAGCATATTGCTTAGTTGAAGTAAAAAATTTATTTGTAATAACGCAATGAAGCATGCCAAATTGTGCGGAAATCATTTTTAACTGGCCAAAAATGATGTCTGCACAATTTGGCATACAAAGATAAATTATAAACACATGCAAATACAGGAGAGAATCAACAGAATAGTAATAACTGATGGTATTGTAGTAAGGATATGTTTTTTGTTTGCTATGCTTTTTTTTTCATAGTAAAAAAAAATGTAATATATAAATATATTTTTGCCTAATAATTTTGTCAGATAAATACCTTAACAAAGTTTAGTGTTTTGTTCTTCACTCATATTTAAAATATTATTATATATTAAATATGTTCTCATGTTTTAGTGGACTTGTAGAGTGATAAAAATATATATATATCTAACTTTTGGCCACTACTTTATCTGAAATAAAATGTTTATTTATATTTTTATAATAATATTATATTTATTTCAATTGTTTTTTATTTCAGTAAATGTTTATTTTTAAATAAAATAGCGAATATGTGTTTAATGGTTTTAGTTCATTTTAGTAACCCTGTCCCAAATGGAGCAATTGTTGGTGTAAGAATTACTATGGCGGCGAGATGAAAGGAGAGATTTTTTGGGGGTCCAAGTCGGCCTCAGATGATGAAATTGCTGCCGCAGCGCTGTAATTAGAAGGCAATATCGCTGTCTGTAGAATTCCGATCCCTGTGTAATTATCGCACTTGTATTACTCGCTCCTGCCTCGGCTGCTCTGTGGGAATCGGGGCTTCGAGGCAGCGGGAAGAGGCGTAGGAGGGGGGGGTGAGGAGTGAAATTAAGAAATGCTGGTTTCCGCCCACAGGTCCAGAGTACGTCGTGGATGCCTCACCAACAGTACGTTATGCAACCTACGGTAAGTGCCGCTGAGGAAGTGTTCATTTATCTT